>NW_023601543.1:67601902-67679077 GCF_014898055.3 Talpa occidentalis | reverse complement strand
TTTACAACACTGTATATAATTTAGATATTAGGCTCACACTCTTTAGGTGTATGTTACCACACCACACCCACAAATTATTTTTATAATGAGGTACAGCTCTGCTTACTTCATCCTTCTTCCATAAATCAATACTCCAGTTTTGGAGCTGCAATAACTCTTACTCTTCCTACAGTCACTTAGTTATGGACATAATTGCATAAGGCTTTCTACTGGACAAAAGAAGTGAGTGAAACTTAAATAATCTTGGGGCAGGGAGTTGCATAGTCTCATTTAATCCTCCTCATATTCTGGTAAAGTAAGCAATACTATACCCATTTAACTTTTGAAGATATGTACAGTTCTCTTTTCTAGATTCTTCTCACTTTCCTTATATATATTGTTCTTTCAACAGAATAAGTTGGCCCAAGTATGCTGTTTATGCGCAGTGCAAGACTGAGAGAAATTTAGTTAATTCTACCAGTGGGTCAAATTCTTAAGCTATACATCACTAAATGTTTATTACTTAGTTAATATGCTCAAGCTAATTTAATGGAAAACTATTTACAATTCAAAAAACACATGTCTAAGTTTATTCCTGAATAATTTCCTTTGTTAAGTTTTCATACTTCGTTTGGGGGTTTTAAGAACCTCATCAATTTGTGGCAAACTGCTACGTCCATCTCTAGCCATCTGCATCTGCATATAAATACACAACCATTTTTAGCTATATCAGTATATATTTAGAACGATCTGTATATACATATCTATGTATCTATGTATATATCTTTCTATCTTTACTTACATGATAATAGCTTCATTCTGTGAAACTGGCTACAGTTCATATAACTGTTTACTGCATAATAAAATTAAGCATACACACTCACACAATGTATGTCTACACTTTGCATCTGACCATTATCTATACGCCATCTAAGCAAGTGCATGGGTACAGTAACTCATGAGCATTTGGTTTCTAATCTGGTATTCATTTAGTGTCATTACCCTGAATATTTTCTTTTTCTGTGGTCCTTTTCTGGGTTCCACTTAAAAAAGCCATACTTATGCTATTCAAATTGATTAACACCTTGTGTCAGGAATAAATACAATAAGCAAAAATCTGAGTCTCGCATAGTCTCAAATTTTGAAATTTTTAATGGACACTATATTAAATATTAGACTCATATAAGTCTTGTTGTATAGCCCCATTTGTTGCCACATGGAGTCTTAAAGAACCGAAGAAAGTCCTGTTTACCCTGATGTATTAGTCGAAAAATTACTGCTGCATTCACCCGTTAAATTAAAAATTCTCTTTTCTCTAATTTAGCTTCTAATAATAAAACCTGTAAGACTGAGACCTACCTCAAAACACTGTCCCCAACCTCTCACTTCAATATTCTAATGTGAATTTCTCTATCATCGTGTTACATGTCCCATTAAGAGTGCACTACTGGAAGGCTGTGATGTTTATTTGTGGTGAATCATCCTCTGCTCATGCTTTAGTTAAATGTTTACATAGCTGTGGGTCCCACTGGACCATGAGTTTCTCAAGGTTACGGGTCATATCCTGTTTATCTCTGTCTTCAGGACTTAATATGATGATACAGAGCAGGCGCAAAGCTGGTTGAGAGAATTAATATAAAGGAAAAGGCCAATAAACAGGAGGAATGAATCTCAGTCCCAAGCCCACCATTAAATTCTATGATTTAGTTAGATCATTTATAAACTCTGCTCCATTACTTCAACTATACAAAGGAAGTTGAGGTATAGATATGAACAATATCTCTCTCTTCTAAAAATCTACGTTAGGCTCTGTAGGTATTCAATGAACCTTTTTTGATGGATAAATTATAACTTTGACCTTCAAATTTCTCCTGGATTGACCATTGTCTAGAATTTGTCCTTGATTGACCCTATATGTACAATGTCACCAATGAATAGAATGGGATGCTATTTTCTGTCTTCTTGAAATGACAACTGCTCGCTCTTTCTTTCTTGCTACAAGAAACAACAGAGTAAGCCAATCTTGCTTTCATAATGTGTATGTATAGTCATGGTAGATATAAAGTTGAGTTCAAAATCCTAAGAGGAAAAAAGCTGGCACAAAATTGCATATGTTGCACTAGTATTAAAAGAGAACTCACATAAAAGATCTAGTTAAGAAGAATAATTATTCTCATTTCTTATTTTGTCTGGCTGATGTTCACATAACATTCTTATCTTCAATTGACAAACTCACCGCAGGTAACAAAATTGCTCAATTAGTCAAAAGTATTTGTACCAAACAATAGATGTTCCAAATAAGCTACCCTTAGAAGGTAATTTTCCCTGTCTAATTCTTTGAACATTATGCCTGAAATATTGAAATGTAATACATTTCTCTCCCATGATTATGGGGGCTTTAGCAAAAAGGGGCCAACAACTCTTTTCAATTGTACCCATGCCTATTTTGACACAACATCATGGAGAAAATGTCTTACTTGATGAAGCAGACCCTCTTCCCTAGAGACCTTCCTACATCATTTGTAGTTTTATAAAGTTTAATTACACCTTCCTTCCAAGCCTTGCTTTGAAGCGATGTCATATCTTTCTCCATAATTAACTCCTTATTTTAGAATTTATAGATTCCACTTGAGAAATAGCTTAGATTTTTCAGCTCAATATATCTCACTAAGTTTATCTCAACACGTAAATACATGCTTTCACCAGATTTTAAAAATAACAGAGAATGCAAAAACCAATAATTTGTAAATCCTTCTGAGCAAGTGATTGACAAAATTTGCCTTTGTGGGTGTTAGAGAGATGTAAAATCTTAGAATTGTTTTAACATTCATGGTACTTGGCAGAATATACAATTTTATGCCAGGCATTTCTGTCATTTTTCTCCTAGTACTATATCCTATGCTTAAAATTATCACAGCACATGGCATATTATACTGATATCATTCAGCTAATGCTGCAGTAATTCTACATAAAAAAATCACTCCAAACTCAGTGCCTTAAAACAAGAAGTATATTGATCTCACTCACTTTTCTTTGTATCATTGCAGTTTGACTGATCTCAGCTGAATTTGTTGACTCTGCTTCAGCTAAGGTGAGGTGAACTTAGCTGAAATTAGTGGGTTAGATTAACTTTTAAACTCTTTCAATAACTATGAAGCATCTAATATTTTACCTCATTTATAAGCTAATAAATGACCTGCCACAGTTCCCTAGATGTTGACAGAAATCTGGTCACTGTCAGGACTTGATTATTACTGTTGTTATTTTGTAATATTTTAGTTTATACCACAGCAGACAACTTGAAGAAATTCATACCTTCCTTGGTGCTAGAGCCTATGGGGGTGATGTGCAGGCAGACCCAAATGGCTGCTGTGCACCTCAGAGCAGCTCTGTGACAGGTAAGGAACTCTGAGTATGGGAAAATCAGTATATATTTTTTATCATCCACTGCTGAAGAAACATGTTTTTCAATTGGAACATTTATCTCTACATTTCAAGTGGTCTTAAGGCATTTATTTATTTATTGCTGCCTCACAAACCAACCATGCCCATACCCCATCTGCCTCGGTACCCCACCCATTTCTCCCTTTTCCCTATTACCTTCTATTCCCTCCAGTAACCATTATATCATTATTATTTTTTTTTTTTTGCTGAGTTCAAATCTATATTTCGTCTGTAACTTTGGGGGTGTTTACATTCCACAGATGAGTGAAACCAGGTGAAACCTGTCTTTCATTTTCGGCTGATTTCACTCAACATAATCACCTCAAGGTCCATCCATTTTGTGCCAAAAGCTACTACTTCATCTTTCTTCAAAGCTGTGTAATAGTCCATTGAATACATGTTCCACATTTTCTCTATCCATTCACCTGCTGAAAGGCACTTGGGTTGGTTCCATGATTTGACAGTTGTAAACAGTTCTGCTTTGTATAGAGGTATAGATAGATCTTTTCATGTTGAATTTTTCATGTTATTTCGATAGATACCTAATAGCTATATTGCTGGGTCAAATGGGATTTCCATCTTTATTATCTTGAGACATCTCCATACCATTTTTCACAGGGGCTATACCGGCTTTCATTCCCACCAACAGTGGAGAAGAGTTCCTTTTCACCCCAACCTCAGTAACATTTGTTAATTCTGTTTTATTTTTATATGGGCCATTCTCACAGCGGTGAGGTGGTATATCAGGGTGGTTTTAATTTGCATTTATATTGTAGTAAGTGATGCTGAGCATTTTTTCACGTCTGTAAGCTATCTCAATGTCTCTTTTTTTTTTTTTTTTTTATAGAGGCATGCTTTATTTATTTGTTTGCTGGTTTGTTTGTTTGTTTTTTTTGTTTGTTTATACATGCACTGGGCACAGTCAGAAGCGCGGGAGGGTGAGAGAATTCACCAGAGCCAGAGCGGAGAGCAGAGCAGGCAGAAGGACCGAAGTACACTGCTGAGGGGAGCAGCGGGCGGCAGGAGAGGTCTGCACGCCATGTGGGACCCTCCTCTGGTGGCCGGGGAGCAGCCGGGGATCGAACCGGCGCCGCAGAGGCCGCGCGCAGTTTCGCAACCCAGCGCTCAACCGCTGCGCCACCGAGGAGGCCCTATCTCAATGTCTCTTTTAGAGAAATGTCTATTGAGGTTCTTTGCCTATTTTTTAATTGAGTCATACATTTGTTTCTTTGTAGTTGGATTGCTGAAGTAATTTGTAAATTTTGGGGATTAACCCTTTTATCAAATGTATGGTATACAAATATTTTTCCCATTCTATATGTTGCCTTTTTGTTTTTATGGTTTCTTTTGAGGTACAAAAGCTTTTAAGTCTGATAAAGCCCTACTTGTTTATTTTTGCTTTTGTTTCCCTTGGTGCTGGGGTTGAATTCCCAAATATATCTTTGTGGTAGACATTCGGTATTTTCCTTCAAGTTCTTTACAGTTTCAGTTCTTACATCCAAATATTTAATCCATGTTGAGTAGATTTTCATGTATGGTGTTAAATATGGTTCTTACTTTATTTTTTTGCATATGGCTACCCATGTTTCCCAGCACCACTTATAAAAAGGCAATCGTTTTTAATATGTGTCATTCTCACTGATGTGAGATGGTATCTCATTGTAGTTTTGATTTGCATTTCCCTGATTACAAGTGATGTTGAGCATTTTTTCATATGCCTGTTGGCCATTTGCATTTCTTCTTCAGAGAAGTTTCTTTTTAGCTCTCCTGCCCATTTTTTGACTGGATTATTTTCTTTGTTTTTGTTGAGTCTCATCAGCTCTTTAAAAAAACTAGCAACAACAAATGTTGGTGAGGTTGTAGAGAAAAAGGAACTCTCCTGCTCTGCTGGTGGGAGTGCAAACTGGTCCAACCACTATTGAGAGCTGTATGGTGATTTCTTGAACTACTAAACATAGAGCTTCCATATGATCCAGCGATTCCACTCCTAGGTATTTACCCAAATGACACAGAAACAGTAATTCCAAAGGGCACCTGCACCCCTAGGTTTATAGCAGCACTATTTATATTAGCTAAGATATGGAAGCAACCCAAATGCCCAAAAATAGATGACTGGATCAAGAAGATGTGGTACATATACACAATGGAATATTACTCAGCAATCAAAAAAGATAAAAACAGGCAGTTTGCAGCAACATGGATGGAGCTAGAAGGGATCATGCTCAGCGAAATAAGTAAGAAAGAAAAAGAAAAATACCGGATGGTCTCACTCATAGCAGCAATTTAGAAAACCTAAATAAGAGACCAGGAAAAAGATTAATCAATACAAAGTAAAATCAAAATCAACAAGCAACTATAAACCAGAGACACAGTACTGGGGGGGTGGGGAAAGGAAGGACTAGAGTCAAAATAAAGGACTAGAGTCAAAATAAAGGTGCAATTGTATGGGGAATATAACCAAAAATAAAATGCATACATTGTGCAAAGATGAAAAAATATGTAACAATTATATAAAATAAAATATTTAAATTAAAAAAAGGCAATCTTTTCTCCACTGTGTGGTCTTAATTCCTTTGTCAAAAAACAGCCATCCCTATTTACATGGATTTATCCGTAGGCATTCAATTGTTACATTTATCTGAGTTTCTGTATTTTGAAAATTAGTATTTTAAAAGGTGGCTCTTAGTAAACCTACCCAACCATTACCCCAGGAGGAGACATTATTTTTATTGTTTTATTGAGGAATCTTCCCTTTGCCTCAGAGAGAGATAAAATTGCTAACCTCCAAAGCTAGTTGCCATTGGTTTTTGCTCAGAAGATGTGCGTAAATGCAGTAGATCCATTAAAAAAAAAATCACTTCCCAATATCCTCCTTCGGTCAATGGCTACCCAGACTACATTCATGGATACATGCCTGAGCATGTCCATAAAAAGCCCATTGGGTCAAGTAAATCAGTGTCCAAAGTGAAAGATAAAATATTTTGCTGAATAATAATCACTCGTGGAATACTGAATTACTTAACTGCTCCTTCAAGCTAATACTAATTGTGGGTAAAGAATTTGTTTTCCTTACATTTGCATTTTCTACACATTGTTAAATTATTTTAATAACATCAGTTTCTTTTGTTTTTGATTAATGAATGTCCATATCAGAATGTTTGATGTAATTAATGTAACCTTAGAGGTTATCTATTTGTAATATAACTACTTAACAATTGCTACTCCAATTGTTATATGTTACTAAAAAGACATTGCTTATTGAGTTACAAGAATGTAGTCCCTGGAACTACAGTGTTCTAATCCCAAGACAGCCACTTACATGGACAAGTTAGACAGACTTTATGTGCCTCAATTCTTTTATCAGTAAAAGAGGACTCAACGTAGCTCCTACTTCATAGAATAGTTATGAGCATCAATTGAGTGAATACAAGAAAAGTGCTAAAAACAGGTCTGACACATGTCAAATGCTATGAATGTTGAGGATCATCTTTGCTAGGCATCTAGTTAGGAAATTTACATGAACTATTTCTAATTCTAATAATAACCTGAGATTGGTAGTATCCTTTTTTTACATATAAACTCAACTATCAAATTAAATATTTGCTAATTAAAATTTGATTCCTTTCTCTACCAAGAAATGATTTCATCTAAGCTAGAACTATTACATCTCTACTATTGATAGACAGATGTCCAAGAGTGACTTTTGAAGTCAGAGCTAAATAGGTTTTCATTGTATTTCTACCTCAAAATTTTTAAATATTCTTAGAAAATTGTGAATTTTTTGCTGTACAAGGAGACAAAATTCCAGTGAGAATAATGGTAATAAGAAGCACACTATATCAATATTGTAACTGAAAAAAAAATGATGAGAAACAGCCTCAAGGCTTTGAAATTTTAAAGTGTTTTGTGAATTAGTGGGTATATGCATACATTCATTATATATATTGTACTCATTAACATACAGATATATACAGGGATTTCTTTTCTTTTATAATTTGGGCTGTCTTGCAATTTCTGAGTACTTTAAAATGGATTTTAATTTTGAAATTAAGGTAAACTCAAAAGTATCTGTTGCTATTTTCAGCTTTAAGAACCATTGTAGCACTGGTTTCCAAATGGGTATTCAGGCCTGTTCTTCCTTAGTGAGAATGCCTGTCAAAGTTCCAAAACAAAGACTGCTGAGTATTTGCTACTACTGAATGACTCTTACTTCTAAAATCTGTCATGTTGTTTTCCTATTAACCACGTAAATAGATCATAACTCTTCCTGTAAGTTCCCTGTAATCTTTCTATTGACCTGACTAAATCTCAACTTCCTATTAGACTTTTGTCCTCTTTTTAAAAATGTTAATCTGCATTTATTAAGGTGATTGATAACTGTATCTCTCACCCTTTAGCATTACCTACTACTGTGAACCTCTGTCTCATCAAGTAAGAAGTTTACGTCCTCTTTATTTCATTTTCCTCTTGAGATGGTGGAAGTGAGTGTTTAGGAGTCCCTGCATGCTTGAAACAGACAAAGCATGTGCTAATGCCAAGCCTGGGGGATAATAAAGTTTCAATAATATGCTGCCACCTGGCACATAGCCCCCTGTATATTGGTGCTAGAAAAAAGTCAAATTTCCTACTTCATCTTCTCAGGAGACCTATATACTTACCTTATACTTTGTTGGTCAGCTTCACCATCTGGGCAGATGTGAAGGAAAATGGGCATAGGTATAGAAATTATTTCAAAATACCTTCAGTTTGTATTCTAAAATACATATAGATACATGCATACATATAATTGGAAATATATAGGAATACAATTAGAAAATACAAAAAAGACTGAAAAAGAGTGGTGCATTAACTAACAATGTCACCATCTAGAAATAACCAGAGTCAACACTGCAGTTTATTCTTTTAGACTTTTATCTTATACAACTAGTTAGGTCATGTATATATACAGATATAGATATAGATATACATGTACATACACAGATGTGAATACAGATTGGTATTCCTTTTTAAAAATGGCTTAATAACATGAGTTCTGTATAATACCTACATTTTATATGTAAATATCATGTGATTTTATCATCTTTGAAATGGATGCTTAGTGTTTTCTTGTATGAATATAGTATAATTTATCAATTTACTTACAAAACCCAACCTCCAAATTTCAATGACTCAATAAAATTTTGTTGTTTATGGTTCTGGCTAATGGAAAACTTTTTAACTGATGACCCACACTCCTATTATCTTGTGACTCTGCTTTCTTTTAGGGTCTTTCTGTCAGCTGCACTCAGCAGAAGGTTGGGGAAAGAACATGAGAGCTGTCCCATAGAGATTTTTGTTGATCGTTCCTAAAAATTCCTAGTACTCACTACTTCTTTTTATAGTTAAAACCTTTTTTCACAATGAAAGAGATCAAATCTGTGACAAGCAGCTAGTCATCTCTACTCTAAAACTCGTTCTATTTTTTTTACTAAAATAGAAACTACCATGAAAAAAGTCTGTAATCCACTGTGCTATTTTATTTTGTTAAGGATTTATTTATTTATACAAATAAGAACTGAGGTACAAGCCAGAGGTGGGTGAGAGGATTCAACAGAGACACAATGGAGAACAGAAGAGATTGACTGAAATACACTGCTGAGGGGAGCAGTGGGCGAGATAGGAGAGGTCTGCTGCACCATGTGGGTTAGCTCCCTGGCCTGGGACCCAACTCATGCTGCAGTGGCTGCAGATAGCTTCATAGTGTTGAGACTTAACCCCTTGTGCCACCAGGGAGACCCCCATTGTGTTATTTTAAATAACACAGGACCTAAGTTGTTTTTTTAGTTATAGAAGATTTTGCTTTATATGTTGCTATTTTGTAAATTTTAACCAATGTCTCCATTGTATTATATTTATATAATACAGCATATCGATAAAAATAAACCTTTTTATTATTTACTTAAACTTTTTGTGACACTAATTTTCCATATTTCCTTTGTTTGTATTTTTGTCTTTATAGTTACATATTTTCAATTTTAATAAACATGTTTATGATTATTCAAATAAAACTGCAAATTATCTCCATTCTCTGCCACTCATGTATAAAAATAGTTGATTTTCATAACTTAATCTGTTTCCTTGTATAATTTTTTCTATAATACTAACTATATTAATAGATTTTACTAAAATTATATTACACCCTATATCCTTTTATTTGTTTAATAAAATGAACAGCCTCTCTACCCAAAATTTGTAGGTCTAGTTCATTCATTTAAATAGTGACCACAAAGAGTTTGTGATATTTTCTGCCTCCTTAAATCATCAAAATCATTTTGAAGGTGGTTCCTACTAATTAGTATGAGAAGATATCTGTTTGTTTCCTTGTTTATTTGGGAGATTAAGTCTCTCAAGCCATAAACTGGGAGGCATGATTTAATTTCTCTCATTGATGTACTTTCATCACTTTTCTGTTTTGTTGATTTACATGGCTTCTTTATATGATGTGTATTATATTTTGTGCTATATAAGTTCTGTATATATCTCATTCCCTTTATCATATAGGCTTAATCTGGGTTTTTTGTCAAATAGACAATGTACATTTTGATGCACTAAAATTTGTAAAAGTTGCCTTTATGACTTTTGTCTTTTTACTCTTTTGATAGGTTTTGATGTTAATATAGCTACATTTATCAATATTTGAGTTGTGATTACCTTATATTTAATAAAGAAATCCTTTCCCAATCCTAAAGTCATAAAGTTATTTCACATTTTTATGACAGTTTTGACTTTTTCACATTTAGTTTGTTAATCTATCTGAAAATTTATGGAAAGTCAATTGTCCTAGTGCAACTGATTGAATGATCCATTTTTCTTTTTTGATGTATTTTCCAATAAACATCAAGTTTTTAGACATATGGGATTCTTTCTGAACATCTTATTTTATTTCATTGATTTCTTTGTCCCTCTTTGCACATAACACCTGTTGTGATTTATATGTGATATTTAGTAAGATAATGTTTGCTTCCTTGTTCTTTAGAATAGTTTTGGTCCTTTTAGAGTCCTCTTTTTTCCATATTAATTTTTGAATCAATTTTATCATTCCACAAAAATAACCAGTTGGTATTTTTATTGGAGTCACACTGAGTTTACAGAGTAATATAACAGAGAATTGTTGCTTGAAAATATTTTGTCCTTTCACTATTGTTGTGTAATTCTGTTAAATAATTATATTTGAAGTAGCTCATTCATTCCTCTGGAATTTAGGGAAAGATGTGGTAGAGAGACAAATTTTTGTGTAGACTTCTAAAAATATAGAACCCATTGTGCTTCAATCACATAGATTTTTGTCTATATGATATAAATAATATATAAATATATATAAACACTGTGATGTTTGTAGGTATAAGTTTGAATAATGGACAGCTGTGATCCAATTACATTCTATACTGCCCACTGCAAATACATTTGACTTCAGTGAAGTCCGATGGCACACAGGAAACTTAAAAGTTCTAAGATGTTCCTATTATGACTGATATTTTTCCAGATCATATCCTCAAATCCTGCCATTTAAAAAGAGAGAGGTAGTACCTGAGATTTCACAATGCCTCCTTTTGGGGCAAATCATTGTAGCTCCAGAAACTCCTTTTTATATGACAACTACACCTCTGGGGTGATTAATCATTGTTGTTTTTTCAAAATCATTGTATACAACACTCCTATAATATTAGGCAAATGAAGAAGACTGAAAAAATAGGAGAAGTTCTTATTTGGGGAGTAGGAAGAGTTATGAAGTTTGTACTTAGAAAAGTTCTCTTGGAGTAAATGTGGGATAGGGGGAGGTAGGAAGGAATAGAGTTTCAATGGACAATATTAGATTCATAATCTGGGTGAGGGGTGGTTACAAAACTAATGTGCAGAGAGTGATTTGGAAACTAAAAATTGAATAGCAGCGAAAGAGAGCTTAGTCCTTTTAGATATTTCTGTATTAACTCTATTACAAAGCTCTGGGTTGCAAGCAGGTCTGTGTATCTATGTCCAGCAAGCACAGTTAGATGAGGGATGTAGAAAGTCTGTTTAAGCTTGAGAGGAAAGTACATAGAAGACATGTTTCCAATATACTTTTTTCACCCAAAATTTTAGAAAAATACCTTTCCATGTCCATTAAGAGCTTCTGCGTCACTTATCTAGTATTGGGGCAGGGAAAGTATTTAAAATTATGAATGGGGCATTTAAGTAGGTGAAATACCGAATTTACGACCTGAATTTGAATATGACATTGGCCTTAGCATTTCTATTCTTGAAAACATGTGCTGAGAATTTTAATCTCCACATATCATCAGAATTGATTTCTAATGTTGTCACAAAATCCATTTCTGACTTAGGTGAGTATGAAGAAAATAGAACGGTTATTTTGTCCTTTCAATAAACCACTGAATTTTATCCCCCTAATACTGGGCTCACAATGAAGCTTGCTGGATTTCCTGCAAGCAGACTCAGTGATTGAGAGAAAGAGGAACTTCAAGCCTGGAAAACAGACCCTCGATTTTATCAAGGTAGATTTCCATCAACAGGCTGTGTGATCAGTCTCCGGCAACTGTGCTTTATGACATCCTGCCATTTCAATCTCTTCATTCCTGCTGTGGGTTTACCTTTCAAAGCACTTAATGACATTGTTAAAATAAGTTTTTACAAATTACAATCATTTTTAAAAATACCAATCTTAAAATTTGCTGAAAAAATGATTTACAAAAATGACAAGCCGAGGACATAGCTCCACTAGAAAGACTGCAGTTAATTTTTCTTATGAGCAACAATGAAGAAACTGTCTTTGCTCGGTTCATATGCTTTCCTCTTAGTTTTCATTGACAACTTAGGTCTGGGGAGGCAAAAGTCCCCAGGAGTAACACTGTCTGTGGCCTCCCTGCAGAGCGCTTCTGTTTGTTTTCTCTTATTCTCTAGCCAAGAGCCCTGAACTCTGCTCCCTTTTCTTGTCAATCCCTCAAAGATTCCTGAACCTGTTTTCATCCATGATTCTCAGGAAAGTAGAACAACTCACTCCTCTGTCAGATATATGCTAGGAAGTCGACACACAGATGAAGAAGAAATGCTGCAGGGCTACAAGTACTGGAAATCCAGTTTTCCAAGGTGCTTCATTCATAGAGTGGAGCAGCACCTTAGGCATTTTGCTTTGACCTAGATAACACATTGTTTGAAAATTTCACCTTCCAAGGTTTTTACATGGCTTTATTTACAATTTTTTTTTTTTAGGTTGTGAGATGATGCATACCATTTATTATTATTTCTCAAAAAATTTAGTATATGAAACATGCAAAATATAATGAATATTACATGAATGATAGTGCTTATATTTTAGGGAGAAGGAGAATAAAATAAAGGAGGGATAGAAGAAACTAAATATTTATTATTTAGTTTATTATAAAATTATTTAGTTTATTATTAAATAATATTATTTATTCAAAAGAAGAAAATAACTGAATCAAACAGGGCAACATTTGACCGATCTAGCTGGTGAGTGAAGAGGTACCTGATTATAATAATATTGCCTGTATATTTGAACTCTTTCATAATTGAAAGGTGTGTGGACTATATTTCTATCATTTTTCTTCAAGGTGGATTGTTTCACTCATTCATGTTACTTTTTGCACCTGAATTTGTAATCCCTGAACTTCAATTACATGGTTTTAGAGATATGAGCTATTTCTTATAAGTTGAATGTTAATAAATGACTAGAATAGTATCACAAGTAAGGAAAGTTGTTTGTCACGCTCAGGTATCTTGCTAAGCACCGAACATACATTAGATAAGTTCACCTTCACACAGTAATACAGAGAGATTGAATGATGAGATTCATAACCAACACTCCCAAATAACACATGCACAAATTGAAGGTCATAGGTATTAGCAATATTACTCAAGATCACACCAATGGAAGTTTGGGGTTAGAATTTGAATCCAAGGGATATGACTCTAGGCTGTGATCAAACTAATGCATGTGGTTTCCAGTATATAATGACCATGATCACGTGTGCTCATATTACAAACTGCCATAGAACTTGTCACAGGTTTCTAATATGGGGTAAATTGAAATATTTAGGAAGCAAATTCATTCTTTTTCCCTTAGTATTTGTTATGGCTACCCTGTGTGAGGCACTTTTAGGCAAAGGAAATACAGCCACAAACAAGACAGAGATGTGGGTTGATGAAAAAATAAGTTTCCCAGCTTTCTGGTTCACATGGCATATTTGCTGGCACGTTAGTGAATTATTTTTACAAATTAATGACTGTTCTGAATAATGCAAATTTAGACTGCCAGAATCAATGCTTTAATCATTAATTTTCATTGTGACAAGAACTGTGTGTTATTCATTTGGGCATCCCCTTAACAGAGCAAAGGGCATGATGTTTAGCACACGGAATCCTCAAAAATTGTTGGATACATGGACTTTAAAAATTATGCTACTCTGTTTTTAAAGAAGAAAAGGCAATTTGTCTTTGTGAATAATATAATTAAAGTCAGATTCTTAAGAATGGGCCATTTGTTTTTGTTGTTTTGAGTAATTTTATAGTCAGTTTTGATCAGGAATGTGAAATTTCAAAGCATTGAAATATATAAACAAATGCTGGATGAACAGAGGTGCCAAAATACCTTTTGACTAAAAAATACTACAGGTTTTTAGTTTTTTTTTTTTTTTTTCCCAGTGAAAAAGGACATGATGTCAGAACTACGGTATCAAGGAAGGCTAGTCAGAAGACACATTCCCAGTAAAAGGCAGGCTTGCTCCATAGCTACTTTATTGCCCACCAGATGACGGCAGGCAGTCAAGTGGACATGAGAACAGAGCCTCAGTAATTTGGGATAGAGACATTTAGAGCTAGGGGAAGTCTGGAGAGGGTATTCCTCTAATTCCACAGAGTAACTCTCAAGAGGAATTTGAACCCTTTTCTTTACTTCCTTATAAATGTGGGGATTACAGTAAAGGCAGGGCTACAATTCACACTGTGTGAAGCTATTGTAATTGTTTGTTCTTTCAGATTCTTTCTTCACATATGCAATGAGCTGATCTTGGTGGATATAAAAGCGATCATAGTCCTTCTTCAAAATGATGGGAAAACTGGACAACCATATGCAAAGAATGGAACTAGATCATCATCTCACAACTCACACAAAATTAACTCAAAATGGATTAAAGACATGGATGTAAAACCCAAAATTATAAAATACATTGAAGGAAAAAATGGGGAAAATTACCCATGACATTGGCTTCAGAAATATCTTTGGGGATTTGTCTTCAAAAGCAGGAGAAGCCAAAGCAATATAACCAAATGGGGTTACATCAAACTAAATGCTCCTATACAGTGAAACTATCATTAACTACAATTCCACCGCTATTGAATGGATGAAAATATTTGCTCATAAACATTTGACTAAGGGCTGATATCCAAAATACATAAAGAACTCATGCTACTCAATACAATGAAACAATTAACCCAATCAAATAATGGAGGCTAGCTAAATAGATACTTCTCTAAAGACATACAGATAGCCAATAGACACGTGAAAAAATGCTCAGCATCCCTTATCACCAGAGAAATGCAAATCAAAACCACAATGAGATGTCCTCTCATACCCATGAGAATGGCTCATATCAAAAAGATAAGAAACAAAAAGTGTTGGTGAGGATGCAGGGGGAAAGGAACTCTTGTACATTGTTGGTGGGAACATAAACTGGTCTAGCCCCTATAGAAAACAGCATGGAAGTTCATCAATATATTTAAAAATAGACATATCACCCAACAGTTCCATTCCTAAGTATCTACCCAAAGAATACAAAAACACCAATTCTAAGGGATATATGTACTCCTATGTTAATTGCAGCCCTGTTTATAATAGCTAAGTTCTGGAAACAGCTTAAGTACCCAAGGACAGAGGAGTAGATTAGAAAAACGTGGGAGATACACACACACACACATATAATGGAATACTACTCAGGTATAAAAGTGAATGAACGCTGGCCATTTGTGGCAATATGAACGAAACTGAAGAGGACAATGCTAGGCAAAATAAGACAAATACTGAATGGTTTTATTTATACGTGGAATATAAATAAACATATCGAAGGGGCAGACAAAACCAATAATAAACCCTTAACATCTGACTGCAAAACTGAGGCTACCAGAAAGGGGTAGGGGGAAGGGTGGCAGTGGGGATTCAAGGGAGCATGGTGGAGGATAATTGGGACACTGGTGGTGTGAAAATATACATTTCCAGATGTTTAAACCTATAACTCCGAAAGATACAATGATGTGAATCAACTTTGCCTCAATAAACATTGCTAAAGAAGTGAGGTCTGTGAAAGGCGTGGAGAAACTGCTCCTGTCTTCCTTGTCCATGTTCTTATGCCCATCCCTACAGAAATCTCCTTTATAACAACTACCTCCTAAAACTCAGGCTCTCATTTTATTTCAGATTGGAGCATGTACTGTTCCTCAGCAGAACTTACAAGTGAGCTATAATCTCAAGCCACTAATAAAACTGGCATTCAGGATAGGGAAGTTGTATCGGAAATATAATCAAGACTATGGATTTTTGAGTTGATTTCTTTCAATTTTATTGCTTATGACTTTTCCTGTCTTAAAACATAGAAAGTTTAATATTCACACACATTAATTTGACCAGTCGTAATAGGACATGGAAAGATTCTGATCTAGGTCACTGCTTTAGATAGCAAACAGACTGCATGTCTCCATAATGACTCCTATAATGTCATTTCTTAAATAGGTTCTTAATAATCTATGAGAATGTAACTTCTGGACTTATTCCTGGCACTCATGTCACAAAATTTCCTGACAAAACTGATACTGATTGGCAAATGAACTCAGCGATTTTGCTTTATTTGTTCCTTTGTGGAAAGAAAGATGTAAGAGATGTACTCACGTGCTTTAAAAGGAATAGGACACTGGCTCTATTGCTCTTGGCATCTCAAGTTCTGTCAAACTCAAGATACACTATCAGTTACTCAAAGTTGTTTCCTTTCAGGAAATACCAGAGTCATTTTTTCCAGTAGCTTTCTGGAAGTTCAGTATAGCAACTACAGCACAATGCATGGGTTTGTAGGTAGAAACATCTTAGACAAAAGTCCCAAAATGAATTCACTCTTAGCTGTCACATAGATAATCTGATTGTCAATGCCTGTTGTGAGCTAGCTTCTGAGCCTGTGTGATCTGTGCTAATCCATACAGTATCTTCTCAGTGGTTATATTATCACTTTTTCTCTACCTAATTTATATTCCTGGTCTCCCCACAATGGAGCAGACGCCTGCCTACTAGTTTAACATTAATGATTCCATTTGCTATATAATTCCTTATGCTATAAACTGAGATGATTGTACAACGTATGTTGGCAGATTAAAAACACATGATCTAGTTCAATAAATGTGAGCTGTTATTTCTTCTTGGGTCCCAAGAAAGACAATTATATTTTCTTTTAAATCACTCCCTTCTTTTGTATTCCCAGACTTGGTTAGTAGAACTTGAATTCCTAAAAGTAAATCCTAGGCTCCGAACAAGTGAGGTGAGTTCATGTGGTACTCTGGGAGCTCCTATCTCCAGACAGGAGGTATATATTCCTACATACCTCCCACAGGTCAAAGAGAATGGTGCTGAAAACGGACCTTTGGTAGGCTGCAGTATCTGGGTTGAGGTGATGGTGCATGGGTGAGTTGGTGGTGGCAATTTCACAGAGAAATCACACATTGTACAAAAATGAAAGATGATATAATAAATATATTTTAAAAACTACAAATAAGTTCACAGAGAAAGGGATATAGAAGAGCAGGCAGAATCAAGCTTTTGTGTATTCTAGCATGAATGGAACAATTGAAATGTCCATATAATTCCACAAACAATTTGCCTGCCTTGTACTTCCATATAATCATGTCACTACCTCTTGTGTACATAGTGCTTGCTGTCTTACATTATAGTCATTAACACAATTATATGATGTTCATTATTAGACAAGACATGAGAATTATGCATGATTCATCCTTTTCCATCCTTAACAGAACCTAGAAAATGTCTTTCATTTACACAGTACACGACTGATACATACTTGCTATGTAGATGAATAATTTTAGATTGAATCATTGTGAACTTTTACCTCCAGAGTACTGAGCATTTGGGCTCTTAGTAGTTGGTTCATTTCTTTCAGAGGGCTTCCCCTAGTGCTAACTTACTTTTATTGCATTTATAAGAGGAAAGTAGAGAAGTTATTTAGATTTAAGGAAAAATTACTAAGGCTCTGTTAGCCATCAAGACATATTCTGACATAATAACATCATATTCAATATGCTGGATTATGGTAGCAAAACAAATGCAAATTCCCTGCCTGGTAATGGCACCGTACCATGGCATCTTACCACCTACAATATTTGTGGGGATTTTAACAAACAGCTATATATATCTATGAACTTAAAATTTATAAATGATCCTACCAAACTATCAAGTAAAATGTATTCTTTGTTTCTACCTTGACAAGGTGCTTCCTACTCACCTGAATGGACAAGCTTAAAGCCTGAGTCCTCCAACACTTTGGAGTTATAGATTTGAAGTAAACAGCACAGAGAAAAATCACTTCCTGAAGAAGGAGATTCTCTTCTCCACCCTTTCCTATCTTCACACACTTGGAAGAAACTTTCATTCATGAGGACACCCCTATATACAGGTTACAACTTTATTCACATCTCCCCACTAATATCTGCCCTTAGAGGTAGGGGCTTACACACCTGAGGCAGGTTTGCACTCAGCATGATGGGCTCAGGAAGATGCCCACACAGCCCTGGACATGGATTTGCACCCATTTGAGAAGGGAAGCCAAAGTGTAGGCTAGAAATAGACTGCTAGTTGTCCCACTACAGTTCAGTTAGAGTCTATGTTGGAGTCTATGTTGTCTGGGCCTGAAGGTAGTATTTCTGTTTCCTAAACATCCTCACCTCTTCATTACACTGCCTCACTGCATGAACATCGAGTCACCATCATATGTATTTAGTAGTTTTTTAGTATTTTAGCTTTAGTAGTATTTTTGGGTAAGTTAATGTTTCCTCCTCCGAGAAAGCTATAGTTAATGTAGTATACGTAAGGAACACATATATATGATCTGGAATACTTGAAATATGTAACAGAAAATTCTGTGAGTAACTCGGGTTCAAATAATCAAAATAGTAATTATATTCATGTGTGAAAGTGATTTTATATTACTGGGCCATCCTGGAAATAACGAAACAAAAGACTCTAGATACAGCCTAAAGAAACAATGAGACTATCTATGAAAAATAAAAACAAAAATATCTGGCTGCAGAAAACTCATTACCAGAAGAGCTGATAACTAGAATTGGTCTGTCAGGAACATCTACAGTTTCCTAATGCATCAGGAAACAATGGGTCACCAGATGCTAAGGTAAAAATCCTTTGTCAGAAAGGTTTGGTCCAACCTCTTTTTTATTTAGTTCAAAAATAATCATAAAATGAATTTGGGGGACAACAGAACATTAGGTTTGATATAATCCTCTACGAATTTAGTGGTAGAAAACTGACCATCTTTCTCAGTGATAGCTATGAAACTGATCTAGGATTTAAAATATAAATGAATTTAATGAGAAATGTTTTTAGGTATAATGTAGATTTGAGAATTTTTTTTTTTTTGACATCTGTGGATGGCAACTGGCAACAGTGGAAAAAACACTGCATTCAAAACTTGGCTTCAGTTGAGACTGCAGCGGTTTGATGTAGGACTTTGGGTGGGGCGTTCAAACTCTATTACATTGAAAAACAATTTATCCACATTAAAAAGGGACAATGGCATCTAATATGATTGTTTTGAGTATTAAATTGGAGCACATGTGAAAGTGCTTTGTAAATGGCATTGTGTTCTACAATTGTTATATACAAATATGACTATTATTTGTCTTAACTCCTTCTTGCTGTGATTTCTGAAATATGCCATATATAAAGGATGTATCCCCTGCTATCTGACTTACTTCTTTTCAGCTCAGTAGCAGTTAATTTCTCAAGCTTGAATCACTGCAGAACTCTGATTCAGTCATTAAAATGACTGATCTGAATCAAGGTGTCATCTTGCTAGTTGTTGCTTTCATCTTAACAAGCAATTAGGATCAATTATGTAGTCATCTATTTGATTGTTTGACAACTGAGACTTTCTATAACTAAAATAATTGCCTTAGCTATGTTTTTGGTCAATCCTGCATAATCTCTAACATCATTTTAATGATTTCTTTCTTCTACAGAGAGTTAAAGTGTACATGATTGAAATAACAACACAAAAAGGTAAGGAAAAGACTTATACTATATTCTACAATGTGTGTGTCCTGAGGGAATAAAAGAGACGTTTTGTATCAGCAAGCCTATTCTAGAAGCATAAATAAATCATCAAACAAAGTAGAGGTCGTTCAAAGGCAGAGAAAAATATACTGTCGGATAGTCAACAATCAAGATTAAGCAAAGTCACAAACAAACCTGTGAGTTGATTATAAATATGAACTAGGATAAGGATTTGCAGGGGTTGATGAGGAGGCAGAATTAAAAAAAGAGATCTGTGAAGCTGACATTACATAAAACTCAAATTTTATCTTGTGTGGCATTCATGGTGATTACTGTGTGTGTAGAGTCTTGCCCCCGTGAAATTCGTGGCACAAATAACATCTTTGGTCTCCACTGATTCTCTTTCACAATTTTTTTTAATGTTTTAAAGATTTATTTATGCATACAAGAACTGAGGTATAGGCCAGAGGTGTTGGGGGTGAGAGGATTCACCAGAGACAAAGTGGGGAACAGAAAAGGCAGATTAACTGAAATACACTGTTGAGGGGAACAGTGGGCGAGTCAGGAGAGGTCTGCTGCGCCATGTGGGTATCTCCCTGGCTGGGGACCGAACTTGTGCTGCAGTGGCTGTGGATAGCTTCACAGGTTGCATCTTAACCCCTTGCGCCACCAGGGAGGCCCCCCACAAACTCTTTTTTGTAACACTCTCCAAATCGCCTGTGCCCTTATATGAACTCCTTCTTTCTCAATTTAGCTTACTACCTTAAGCTATGAGCTATACCATTTCTCTCTTCCTCCACTTTGGGGAAGATACTCATTTATTTTAATTGTCTTTTTAATGCAGAATTTTGAACATATACAAATGTCTATGGTCTAACATAATGTACACTCAGCTACCCATAGCTCAGTTCTAAAATTTATCACCACATGGCTAATCCTGCCCCATCTACACTCTATCCACTTTCTCTTCCTTTCTATAAATTTCTAGTTTTAGTTATTCAAGCTAAAAAATAAAGTATTTACAAAAATAAATACCACTTCCAGTATCAGATGAGCTTGGGCACATTCAGAGTGGTATGACCGTACTGAATGGTGTTCACTTATATGTGGAATATACTGCCTGGTGTCACTTACATGAGGAATATAGAGAAAGAGGTAATACCAAGCCATTTGAAATCTTTTTTTTTTTTTTTTTTTTTTTGTGGGACCCTCGCCGGTGGCTGGGGATCGAACTGGCGCTGCAGAGGCTGCGGGCAGCCTTGCAACCCAGCGCTCAACCGCTGCACCACCAGGGGAGGCCCCATTAGAAATCTTATCTCAACAAACAAACAAATCTTATTTCAAACCAGCCCTAGAAATCTTATTATAGAATTGAGGTTTCCAGGGAGGAGGGGAGGGGGCACAATGGACTATGGTGGAGGATTGGTGGGTGTGACCCTTCTGTGATATACAACATAATTGTTAAGTTTAATAAAGATCTAAATAATTCCTGTATATTATGATTGATATGGATCAATTCCATGCTCATTTAATCCTTATCTTTCCTCTTCATCTTTTTTTCTCTCCTTCCCCTATCATTCAGTAATAAAATAGTTGAATACTTACTAAGTGCCAAGTCCTATGGAAAATTTATCCTTCTAATGTGGCTTCTTTGGCTTGTAATCATTACAAGGGCAGTGCAAATTGAACATTGATCCTCTCATCTTCTTTTCTCTAGTACTGCATTTCAAACATATGGGTGTCTAACTTCAAATTTGGGATTCTTTCCATGATACTATGAACCTTTGATTTTACCCTTCACACAAATGTACCAACATCTACATCTTTACTGTTCAATGGCTTTGCCATGCAATTTTTTTCTTACAGGCAGGATTCTCAACAGACAAAGGAGTAAGCTAATGTGTTTAAGATAAACTAATTCCTGTCAAGAGCTTTAATGAGAACTTAGGTATGGAGTGGTACTTATCAAACACCATTATGAATTAATTAATAATAAGTCAAGTCAAACTCATCTCATTGCATAATTTTGACAGGGTTCATTATTCACTAGAATAGTGGATGAGGAGGAGAACACAGAAGGACAATATATAAACCTCATTAAGAGATTTTATTAAACCTTTCACAGTATCTTGTGGTAATGATGGAGAATCAGAGGTTGTATACTAGTAAAATTATTTAAATTTAAAGAGCCAAGACCAATTAAAACAAAAATGTTTGTGAGACTATTATTAAATGTAAATACAGTGAAAAATATTCAGCGAGAAACTAAAAAAGAGAAAGATAATAGGGCATGTCAATGTTTGAACAAAGAGAATATGAATGATATGAGACCAAGACCTAAACCTCTCATCCACTATGATGTGACTGTTAACTGCCTTCCAACTATATTCTCTGTATGTTCTATTCCTAAGGCATCCCTATTGGTAATACAGTAAATGATATTTTCACAGCTTCCTTAGCTTGATGGGAAAGCTACTTACAAGTAGATACTTTTTCAAAAGACAAGGGTCCCCCATGTTTTATATGAGAATAATAATAATGATAAAATAACATATTACTTAACATATACTATAAAATGTAAATAATAACTTATAAAGGCAGTGTGATAATGGAGGATAAGGGAACAAAATTATAATTACATTGCCTGGGTTCATGTACCAGCTTTACCACCTACTAGTTGTCTGATCTTGGGAAAAGGATTATTATTACTATCTGTAAGAAGTGGAATATGTAGATATTTCTGTTGGGAGACATTCTCTATGGGTCTTTGTTACTTCTCTATAGATATTGCTAGCAAAGGTATTTGTTCAGAAACATTTTACTAAGATGTTTCAGAGTAAACAGCCTTGGAAGATAGAGAAAACATCTTGCCTATGCAAAGGGCATAGAGTTTTATTGCCCATTATTTAAGAATTGCGTTCCTTGAGGTCAAGTTTTCTCTTCTGCAACACAACCTACTTTTTGTATAGGTGTCACCTGGCTGTTTCACATTGCCCTGTGGGAAATGAACTCAAATAATCTCTGCAAGAGCTGATATCCCTGCTATTGCAATGCCTATAAGTAAAAAACCCTATTTTGTCTCTGATTCAGGATTCTCATATCTTTAGCCAGCATCCATGAAACTGCGGCAGGCCAATTTGTTAGGTTATGAGCTGAGTAAAGACACAGATGCTTCACAGTTCTTGACAGCTTCTAAAGATCAAACCCTTGTTTACCAGGTTTGAATCCTAATTTCAATATAATCTTTAGATCAAGTGCATTGTAGACAAATTTGTATAATCCTTATTTTGAATTATCTTGAGTGAATAAGGACACAATGCGGTTAAGAATTGTTAACACTTGAATACTCACTTTTAAAACATGTAAACCTTAAAAACATAATTTGAACATGAAACCACAGAATACATAGAAGAAAATAGGGGCTATACTACTCAAGATCAGCCTTAGTGATAGATTTAATGGTTCAACTCCAACAGCAGGGAAAACAAAAGCAAAATAAGAAAATGGGGTTACATTAACTAAAAAGCTCCTGAACAGTGAAAAAAACTACCACAAAAGTGAAAACATAACCTACTGACTGGAAGAAAATATTTGCAACTCATACAACTGACTATGAAAATTAATATCCAATATATACTGGGAAATAATATAACTCAACCAAAACAAAAAATAAACAATCTAATCAGAAATTAGCAGAAAATCTGAATAGGCATTTCTCCAAATACATACAGATGGCCAGCAGGCATTTGAAAAGATGCTTATTATCACTTATTAAGGAAATACAAATCAACACCACAATGAACTATCATCTCCTTCTCTGAGAATGGTCTATATTGAAAAGAATGGAAGCAAGCGTTAGTGAGGATATACAGAAAAAGGAACTGTCATACACTGTTGGATGTAAATTTATGCAGTTTCTATGGAAAATAATATGGAGATTTTAAAAAATTAGAAAAGAACTATCATATCATATAGCAGTTTCACTTCAAAGTGGCTCTACAAAGAATATTAAACACTAATTCAAAAATATATATGTACCTCTCAGTTCACTGCAGCACTATTCATAATACCCAAGACATGGAAACAACTTAACGGCCCAATGACAGGTGACTGGATAAAGATATGGTGTATATAACACAATGGAATGTTCCTCAGCATAAAAGATGAACTCTTGCCATTTGCAACATGAATGGACCTTGTGGTAACTATGCTAAACAAAATAAATCATAAAGAGAAAGACGAATACCAGATTATTTTACTCATGTGGGATATAAATAAACAAAGCAAATGATCTAACAAACCAAAAAAAAAAACAAGCCTTAAACTAAAAACAAAATGGTGATTACCAGAGTGGAAGTGGCTAGTGGAAAGAACAGGTAAAGGTGATCAATTGGATGGCGCAGGGTGGAGGGAGTATTAGAACTTTGGTTGTGGATGAGGCGTGGCATCTTACATTTGGAGAAGTGTGAACATGTACTCCTAAAACTTACACAGTATTGCAAATTAATGGTAGCTCAGTAAACATAAAACTATAACTATTTGAGATGAATGACCCTGGGAAAAAGTGGAATAAGGACAAAGAGGCTGGAGAAAAAAGCAGTGAAGAAAAGCATGGTGTAAGTTGAATATGAAAATATAGGGAGGGTCAAGCTATTTTTAGTCTATTATTTCATGTATAAGATTTGGGTCTCTATTGTAATACAAATTAAAAATGGCTAAATGGAGGGCCTCCCCAGTGGCACAGCAGTTGAGCGCTGGGTTGCGAAGCTGCTGGCAGCCTCTGTAGCACTGGTTGGATCCCCTGCCACTGGGCGAGGGTCCCACTTGGCACGCAGACCTCTCCTGCCGTGCCTGCTGCTCCCCTCAGCAGTGTACTTCGTCAGTCTGCCTGTTCTGCTCTCCCCTCTGGCTCTGGTGGATTCTCTTACCCTCCTGCACTTCTGACTGTACCCAGTGCTTGTATAAATAAATAAATAAATCTTTAAAAAAATGACTAAATGGATATGGGTAATATGTCTCAATATGAACTTCAAAATTGCTGAAAAGAGGCAGAATGGATGAAGAGTGCCTAGGTGGCCCCAGAGAGATTAATAATATGCATTCAATATTTTAATAAAGAGTTGAATTTAAGAGAAAAACATGATTGAATTATGCTCCTGACAATGAGTTTTGTCATAAACATCTAGGGAAATCTTTACTTATTGATTCATTAATCTATAACCTGAAGCATAATTTCCACTACATTCCTTGATGTGCAGACACAGTGTCTGTAAACAAATAAACCATTTCTGAAGTGCTAACCTCATAACCCCAAACCTACACAGTGATGGCAAATGTCACACAGAGTGTTAATAAAGGCATGAAAGATCCAAATCAAATATCACTCAGGGAAGATGAAGAGATGGAGGCTTTATGTTTACAGAGAACATAGGGAAGGAAGTTCTCTCAAAAATTCCCTTTAATTTATTTTTCAGGGGATCTTAGATTAAAGAAGCAAACAAAACAAGAAGAAAATTACAGCTTTAGGAACTGCCAGACTAAATAACTCTTTCTGAGAAGACTAGAGGTTTCTTTTGGATACAGTTAAGTGCTGAAGCTATAATTTTCCATTTACTTGCCTTTGTCATTGTACATGTAGGGTATTTACCCCGATTTGATGCCATTTGCTCTTTGTCAGAGGAAGTCTTCCTGCAGATTCGCATTAGCCACATTTCTTCTAAAACATGTTATAAAAACTATCTCTGTCACTCTTCTTTTGACATCAGTGATTTCTTCATATAGAACTAAATCCTCAAATGATTGAAGGCCTGTGTAATTCAGCTCTAATGGATTGTGTTTTAAATTACTCTAGTTTAAAATACCATAGGCCATGTTTCCAAAATACACACATTTCAAAGAGAAAGATCAAGTTCTACCACCATTGTTACTGTAATAGCTATGTGACATTTTTGCTTTATGGGCTCTGTGTGTGTATGTGTGTATGCATATGTGTGTGTGCTGGTGTGTGGTGTCTACTTTGAACAAAGACACATAAATCACAGGTGAGTTAAAGGAACTGGATACGAGCTATTGGAAATTGCATAAATTGAACATCAACTAAGATGCACATCTTTTCTCTTGGACTAAATGTTCTGACTTACTTTATATTAATTTCCTTTAATAAAGTTTAAAAAAATAAACTATTGCTTGAAGATTACACATTTTCCCAGAGAGATACGACTATATTTTGGCTACAACACTAATTGGAAATAGATTTAGTTTACTATCAGGTATATTCTAACTTTTCCCCCAAATGGATTACTTATCTTATTGTGATATTACTACTTAATTATACAAGTAAAACACTATCTACTGTCATTTTATTATTTGTCCAAAATGCTGAATATGTATATTCTATGAAGAGGATCTGGAAGCTGAGTTCAATTGCCAATGGCCAATGAGCTAATCAATCATTACTATGTTGTTCAGAATCCCAAGTAACAGTCTGGGCTTTCAGCTGAATTCTGAAGTGGAAGGTGGTCTTGGGAGAACTTTACACTATCTCTGGGTAGTGTCAGAATTGAGTTGAATTCTTAGACTCACTACTAGTGTCTGAAATCCTTCTAGCTGGTTGATATGGAAAACCTTTCATACATCCCTTTTGGAAATTTGAGACAGGAAACCAAAACAAAAAAAGCAAGAAGGGCTCACATTGGAAATCTCACAAACTTTAAGTATTATTGAAAAGATAGACAAAGCAACAGGAAAAAAGTTTTCTTCTGCTATGTTTGATTTAAGTGCATTCATTATACACATCTTCATGCCAAAGCAATTTCTAGTTGCTTTTAAGTATTGATCAGTGGCACTTAAAGTCAGCACAACCAAGGAAATACATTTAAAGGTGTCAGTTGTGTTTGTGTGTGTTTGTGTGTGCATGCACAATATTATTCACTTGTAACAGTAATAATTTGAAAAATTAAGCAATAGGTAGTCTCTAAAGCTTCTTTCATGAACACTAACACAAATACTAAAGTTAATTCATATATTCACAGTTGAAACTTATAGAACTATTACAATAAAGACATTGGTTTTTCACATTTATTTTTTTGTATCTCCTCTTTTGGGATTATCTTCAGAGTCAGTTTTATCAGTTTGAGTCTATACTTTGGACAAAGCTAACAGTAAAAAAAAAAAAAAAAAAAAAAAAAAAACACCAACAACTGAAAGTTTAATGTGGGGAGCTCATCCCTTTTTTCACTAGATGTAACTCAAAATTTTGTTTATATTTTGAAATATAAAACTCTCCCATAGTATTGACAGTATTTAATCATTCAGGAAACGAGTCTCATCTCTCATGAAGGAATATAAACATAAGTTCAAAAGATTTCTTAAATGGTTTGAATACTGGGAACAGTTTACCCTCACACTGTGATTCCTTGTGCAGAAAACACTCATTTCCATGTGAAATGGTATATACGCTTACCAAAAACTCATTAATCAATCATGTGTCTTATAGTCATACATTGTACATGTGGGGGAGATGTTATTATTTTATATTTTTGTCCCCCAAAATTAACAATGGAAATATATTCTTCATGCATTCTTACATAAGACAATCTATAAGTGGAGATTTTGGTCAGTGTGGTAGGAAGAATAATGCCCCATGCAAAGAATTCCATGTTCTAACCCCTGCAATTCGTGAATATCTTAGGTGATACATGAAAAATAAATTAAAGGTTACAGATAGAACTAATATAGCTAATCTTGAGAAGTCTCCTGAATTATCCAAGTGGGTCCAAAGTAATCACATTGTTTCTTATAAGTGGATGATCAGGGCAGAAGAGAGAGAAGAATGAGAGGACTTGACTAAATGTTGCTGGCTTTGAAGATGAAGGAAAGGTGTGATAAAGAAAGGAATTCTCTCCTTGAGTGTCCAGAAGGAATGCAGCCTTGCCAACACCTTGACTGTAACCCAGTGAAATCTTAGTCTTCTGACGTTCCTAACACTGAGATAATAAATCTGTTGTTTTAAGGCATTAGATTTTTTGGTAATTTGTTACAGCAGCAATAGGGAATTAAAACAGCAGACATTTTTGTAGTCATAATCCCATTAAAATGGTTTAACAAATGATTATATTTCTCTAATACTTTTACTGGCTTAATATACAGTCAAATATAGTTTGTTAAATCTTAACACATTTTGAAAGAGACCTGTATATCAGCCTATATATTTTTAAATTTTTTATTGAAAAATGATCTTTTTATTAACAATGAAAGAAGTATTCAAAAGACACACATCTTCCAGGTTTTTATGTTCATTGTTCAGTTGCCTACCTAACCTGTATCTTCTAAAACAAAATAGCAACCAGAGTAGTTCTGAATACAAGATGTGGGATGATGAGCTATAGCCTTCAATACAGCAAGCATTTCTAATTAAGATAAATGTTACTCAGAGCTGTAATTATGAAAAAACGCATACTGTGGAGGAACCATCCTTTTACTTCACTAATTAGTTAGTCATGGTTATATCTCGCTTAATAGCTATATCTAACCTCCAAAAGTTTAATTTATTCTTTTCTATAATTACCATATCAAATAGTAAAGAGTTTGTATAATCACTAGAAATTTCTCACAAAATTAATATTGAAATATTCATCTCTTTGTGAACTTAGTTCTCTTATGAGTTTCAGTCTTTAAATGGCTGAATTGTATAGCAGATGGACTATGTGTCAACATAGCTATTTATTTGAAGTTTTAAATGGGTGAAATGTATGATATATAAACTCTATCATTCAGGCTATATTTTTTAAAGATTTATTTTTATTTATTTATGCATACAAGAGCTGAGAGGATTCCCCAGAGATAGAGTGGGGAGCAGAACAGGAGGATCTACAGAAATACACTGCTGAGGGGAGCAGCTGGCGAGACAGTAGAGGTCTGCTGCACCATGTGGGTTAGCTCGCTGGCTGGGGATGGAATTCAAGTCATGGTGGCTGGTGATGGCTTGATAGTGCTGAAACTTGACCCCTTGTGCCACCAGGGAGGCCCCAGGCTATAAATTTTAAGTTTAAGTGGAGTTTATGGAGGATTTACCCAGTCAGTGAGGTCTCAAAGATTTTTTTAAAGAAAGTGATGACTGAACCCATCACTGAAGAATGGGTAGAACATCACTAACATAGGAGGGTGAAATAGACTGTAGGTGAGTATAGCAGGAAAAGTACAGGAAAGTAGGGAAGAGTAGGAAAGAAATTAGTTTGTCATAGATGGAAAAGCACATGGATAGATTTTAAGATGAAAGAGGCCATCCTGCATTTGAAGGGCTGACAGAAGGTCCTATGTTTGTGTCACAAAAAAGGGGTACATATTATGTGTGATGAATGTGGAAGACGCTATAAAGACACACTCATGACAGAAGAGAATGTGTGTGAGAAACAAAATATAAAATATTGGAAAATATAGTTGAGGAATTATCTCCAAAGATGGGAATAAAATAAAAAAAGAAAATGATGAAAAAATATGAACATATTAGAGCTGCTATAGAGAAAATCCAATATTCAAGTAAAAGGAGCGTGAGAAGACAGAAGAGAGAATTGCAGAGGGAAGGACAGAGAAGACAGAAGAGAGAATTGCAGAGGGAAGGAGGGGAGGGGTAGGAGAGGGGAGGGAGAAGAGATAAAAGGAGAAAACAGATGAAAGACAATTATTTAAACACAATTTAAGAAAATTTTCTAGCATGAAAGGGCCTGATTCAAGCTGAACACATTAGATGGGGGAGAAAACAAAAGCAAACAATGACAAGAACTGTTTTGGGCAGTTTGTCTAGAAACTCTTTTAGGAATTGACTCCAATATAGGGTCCCCAAACCCCAGGACAACGTTGGGAGAGGAATACCTGGCTTCATGGCCTTATCTCAGACCCACTGGTATGGACCCATCAAGAAGAAAGGCAGAATGATATTAATAAAGAGATATTTTTGAATTCTTAGTGGTTTATTTCACGGAGCAGTTGCCCATGTCATGCTGATGTGGTGGGCACAGTTTTGGCCCCTTGGCAGTGTGTTAAAAGGGTTATTTCCACGTATCCCAATGGCAACTATGTAGACATAGGACCATTAACAAGTGAGGATGTTAGTGCACAACTGAACAATACCCAGGGAACCCCAAACCTGCACTCCAAAATGGGGCCCTGCCATCCACTGAATAAAGACAAAGGAAGACTACTCCTAGTGTGAAAGAATTTTCATAGAATTAGTGCGCCTAGAGAGAAGAGAAGAAATTAGTGTCCCAATAAAATACCCCAAATTACTCATCCTTGCATGGGCAAATGCCAGATTATTCCCAGTTGACCTGAAGCAGGGCCACCAAGGCCTGAAAGCTTGCCACAAATATAAGGAACCTTCTGGAGAGGGACCATAGCATAGGGGGTCTGAAGCAGGTCTGAGAAAGCTCAAACAAATGGAGCAAAATCAAACTACACATTAAGAGAATGGCCATCAATTTCAGTCTCCCCAAGTATCTCTCACCCCTGTATCTTTTTCAAGTGTCTCTACATATCTCTCCTCTACTTGTTTCCTTCCATGTCTCCTAGCCAGCAGCACCAAGGTCAAAGTCAGGATGCAGAAACAAGAACTCTCCCCTTTTTATCCACCTGCCTTCCATGTTAAATAGCTTCACCTGGTCCTCAGCTCTGCCCATTGTTAAGTGGGACGGGGGACCTGGTACCTCCCCTAACAAGGAGACACAAAGTAGGTTACTCATATCATTTTCATTTCTACTGTTAACACAAGCCTCTTACTAACTAGTGTCGCTGTCAAAGTATATTAATACCTTTGCTTTCCTTTGCTAGAGTGAAAATCCTCCTGAGTAATTCTTTAAATGACTTCTTCAAGTATGGATTTAACAAAAAGCAAAGCACATTTTTTCCAAAAATTACAAGTAAATCTTAGACTAGGCATGATGCTTGTAAAGTTTGTGTTATATGTTTGTATATCCACGGCCCCATATAGTTAAATTGCATACATCCTGTATCTCCCTTTGTTCTGGCACCAATCAAAACTGATAGAAAGTAGTGAGTTAGGAATATGCTTAGTTTTAAAATCTTGTGATGAAAAAATGTATTATACAGACAATATTAATGTGGAAATTTTGCTCTTAGTTAGGTCAAGCTTTCACATTTTTTAATGCTCTCATTTCTTTGACTTCCTTTCCTAATAGACAAGAGTATGCCTGTAGGGCCAACATTGGTTGCTCAGAAGTCATTAGCCAAGAAAGAATGTGTTTCACTCACAGCCTTAGGGAATCCTTACCTTGTACCATGACAATTAAAGTGACACATTCTGTTGTCCTGTCACTTGGGTGTCTACTGCACAGTCCTTAAGCTCATTGTGGTCAACTGTTGGGGAAAAAAAAATGTGATGGAGTCATTCTGGCCTGGAACAGGAGATAACACTCCAGGCGAAAACATGATTGAAATATTGTTTTCTTTGCTTAGAAATTTTAAAATGCTAGTTCCAAAACCAAAATAAACCAAAAGAAGATTAAACAATGCTACTCATGAAGCAACTTGCAGTGTTTTGAGTCAATGATCATTTGATTTGGCAATGTTTCATGATTCCAACAAGGTCACTCCTGTTGTGCTGCAAAGCCTGCAAAAAATCCTTTATTCCTCCTTTCATAATTGCAACCTACTGACATGGAGTGCTGAGACATGGAGCAGGAATATTCAATCTATAATTTTGCACAGAGGTTCAGTTCCCACTCAGTTTCTTTCTGCCTTCATTCTGAGACTTGCTTGCTCTAGTTTCCTTTTAATTATTTTTAAAATCTCTCATGTTTTATTTTACTTATTAACAAGTGATTCTAATTTGCATTGTGTACCGTGTAGACCAGATGTGCAGTAGAAACCAGAACAAATGCCAATAATTCATTCGACCTGTTAGGGTCCTCATGTGTTGTTTAGAGTCCTTTACTGCCAGTGCACCAACACAACTTGTCTACCCCATGGCCGCAACCACAATTCTCTGGTCTTTCTGCCACCCCCATTACCATATCAAATAAATTCTATATTCTAATTAAGTTGAGGACCCCTTCCCAACATGATCTTCTAAAATCTCAAATGAAAAAAGTTGGGGAATAAAATAGATAATGTTTAGCATTAAAAGGACCCGGAAGAGGTAAATTATATTGATTTCGGGAACATGAATAAGCAATTCTTACAGGTGTGTGGTTTTAAGGCAGAGAACAAATGTTCTCCATTGGTTTCTATTTGTTTTATTATTGAAACAATGACACTGGTGCCTCACTGGTGGCCTATGGGTTAAGTCTCAGCACTATCACCACTGTGGCATGAGTTTGATCTCTGCCAGAGAGTTAACCCACTTATGGAGTAGCAGACCTCTCCTGTCTCACCTGCTGCTCCCCTCAGCAGTGTATTTCAGTAAATCCACCTGTTCTGCTCCCCACTCTGTTTCTGGTGAATCCTCTTACCCCCTGCACATCTGGCCTATACCCCAGTTCTTCTACGCCAAGAAATAAATAAAAAAAGTGAAATTAGAATTGGGGGGTGCCAGCTTACTGTGCTATTTTTTTTTATTTACATAGTGAATAACTATCAATATAAGTAGATTAAGTTGCTTTTGGGGAATTAAGTGAAATAGTTTGCCCAGTCAGTTTTATAGAGGGATAATACAGAACTCTTATTTTCCTTAAAATTATGCTTTTGGCTTTTTATTTTGATTAAATCGGGGTTACTATCTTTCTCCTAATCTTAGGTTACACTTGAACCCTTTTTCATCTCCTTGGACCTAAGCAATCCACTTCCACATTTCAAGTGTGAATTCTTTTATATGATTAGGATTTTGAATTTAACTTTGTTATTATTATTATTTTTTTTATAGAGACATGTTTTATTTATTTATTTGTTTGTTTGTTTGTTTGTTTTGTTTATACATGCACTGGGTACAGGCAGAAGCGTGGGAGGGTGAGAGAATTCACCAGAGCCAGAGCGGGGAGCAGAGCAGGCAGAAGGACCGAAGTACACTGACTGCGCCACCGGGGAGGCCGTAAATTAACTTTGAAAGGTTTTAATATCTGCCCCCTATGAAGGACAACAAGCAATGACAAAAGATTACATTGTCTCTGAACACAGAATTCCACTCCAACTGAAAACAGAATGTAGTCTTTGTCTAAATCCTAGTAGATATAGTTAGCAAAACCTAAATTGACATTAAAATACATTCTGTAGCCTTGTCAATCCAGCTAAATACAGTCCTCATTCCTAAAGCGACAACCTAACAGTACAATCTCCTCCCACATTTTAAATCACTTAAACATTCAATACTGTAGGTGGGTCAAATTCTAATCCACTTTAGTGGATGTCAACAAAAAGAGACATTTGACACTATTCCCTAAAACTTCGCAGAGAACCTGGTTATTGTGTCCATGTTTAAGCAGAAAAGCCATAGAGACCTGCAAATCAAGGGTAGGAAAATCCACCAAGTCACTGATAGGAGCCTTCGTCCCTCCATTCACAACCTGTCAGGACAGTGGAAGTGATGCAGGCAAACCACACACACACACACACAGAAACTTCTAACAGGCCGATTCTCATTTGGGATGTTCCCAGGATTTCAGTTTCACGGTTTACTGTCAGTCCAAAGCTGTGGCTTAATTCGAACTCAAGCAGATTTAAAGTTTTAAGAATTATGAATTGTTTTAACAATTATGAATCAAACTAAGAGACATTAAGTTACCCCAAAGACATTGACAGGCAAAGTACATAAAAATGGATTTATGGTTCAGCCACTTACGGTCATAACTCTTTCGGGATTTCTCTTCAATTCAGTTGGTAGCACTAAGGTCTCTCCTGCGTACAACAAACCAGATGCCATCATTGTCACTTTGTCACTACTTGACAAGTTCCCTTCAACCACAATGCCCGTCCCAGTGACACTTTCTAATACTTTCCCGTTAAAGCCACCTGACATCTATGTCTTTGCTTTGAGATTTGACTATGGGGTATCTTTAGAACTGTGCAGCATTTGCTCTCAGCCTGGTTAGTGCCCACTGTCAAGCAAAGCAAGGTCCCTGCTGTCTGCAAACCCTGATGATAAAGGAGGGGGAGGGGGGGACTTGAAGTACCTGAGAGGAGAGATGGCAAGTTATCTTTCAGGTAAAGAAAAGCTGGGTGCCTGCTTCTCAGAAGTCCTGTAGCCATTAATGCTGGTCCTGAGTTTTGGGAAGCCAATTTACAGCATACAATCAAGGGTGATTTCTCCTGATTATCTCAGAAGTAGGGAGTACCTCCCCACCCAAGACCTCTACCTAATTAGAAGTTTTTGGCAAGAAGGTATTTGCATATCTTCAAGTCATATTATGTCATGAGGACATTTGAGCTGATGAAAACTGACATTTAGTATAAAATAAAAATGCAGCATGCTGAAATCAGGAGTGGAGGGAAGCTCACAGCTGCAGATATGGGAGCCTATTTTAATTGATGAGACACAGTGACTCTGCCTCATGCAGTAAATCAGAGCATGAAGCAGGAGGAATGTAAATATGCAGAGGTCAGAATACCACAGCCCGAGGCAGAGCTGCAGACACTGTGATTGGCGCAGACCCCCTGACTGCGGTCTGGAGCTCTCCTCTTCCCTTGGGGTTTATACACCAGCATGTCAGGACAGAGCGTCTCTCTTTCTCCCTCTCTCCCTCTCCTGCTTTGTTTCACCTTTGCTGTGTCATTTCTGCTTATTAGAGAGTTACCGTGAAGTGCAATGTTTGGACAACAGAGAAGCCCAGAGAAAGAAGCAATTTTGCAGCTGATTTCAGGAGCATGCCATTATTTCATGGGACTGTATTTGCCTTTCAGTTCTTACAAAGAGTAGCTATTATTAAAATCACAGCAGTAACTACTGCATACTATATGCCACGCATTGTAATATGTCTTCTACATGAATTAATTCATTTAATCCTTACAAAAATCTTCTGAAGTAGGTGTTTTTATTATCCCCATATTAATGGCTGGGAAATAGTACCCAAAGGTGCTGGAATAATTTGTTCTACCTCACCCGACTAGTAAATTGAATTCAGGAATTGAAAATGGTCAACCTGACTCCAGAGTGAATTCCAAGCACCTGAATTTTTGTTGCTCTGTTCTGAGGGTAAACATTTGTGTGCACACGCTCTCATGCACACACATGAATGTATATATCACATTTTTTTTTTACCCATTCATTTGGTAGTTTCCATATCTTGGCTATTATGATTAATGCCACAATGAACATGGGACTACATACAGACATATCTTATGGGTAATGATTTCACTTCTTTCAGATTTATGCCTAGAAGTGAGACTGCTGGATCATATGTTAGTATTCCCTTTAATTTTTTTAAGGATACTTCATACTGTTTTCAGAGTGGCTATACCAATTTATATTCCCACCAACTGTTCACAAAGGTTCCTTTTTCCCCACATCTTCTCCAGCAATTGTTAACTCATGTCTTTTTGATAACAGCTGTTCTAACAAGCATAAGGTGATATTTCATTGTGGTTTTGATTTTAATTTTTGATGATTAGGGATATTGAGCCCCTTTTCATGTACTGAGGTGTGTTCGTATATACCAAATTTGTTAAAGGATTTTTTTTTTTGGCATCTAATGAGATGATCTTAAGATTTATATCGTTCAAATCACTTTTGTTGATCTGTGTATGCTTAACCATCCTGTATTCCCAGAGTAAGTATCACTTGATCATGGTGCATTATCCTTGCAAAGTTGTTACATTCAGTTTACTAATATCTTAATATTTTTGCATATATATTTGTCAGTATTTTTCTTTTAGTGTCTTCATCTATATTTGGTATTAGGGTAAAACCGGCTTCATTTTTCTGTTTTGGATTCTACCCTCCTCTACTATTTTTTCAAGAGCCTGAGAAGAATTGGTGTTAACTCTTTTTTAAATGTTTGGCACAATTCACTTGTGAAGCCATCTGGTCCAGGGATTTTCTTTGCTGGGTAGTTGTTGATTACTGATTCAGTCTCCTGACTTGTTATTCATATGTTTGGATTTTCTGTTTCATTATGACTCAGTCTTGATAGGTTGTATATTTCCACAAATTTACCCGTTTATTTTGAGTTGTCATATTTGTTGACATGATTGTTCATACTAGTCTCTTATGATCCTTTGTATTTCTGTAGTATCAGTTGTAATGTTGATTTTTTTTATTTCTAATTATATTTGAGTGTTCACTTTTTCCTGTACATCCAGATAAAATTTTGTCCACTGTCATTTCTCTTTTGAAAAAATAGCTTTTAGTCTTGTTGATCATTTCTGTTGTTTTTCTATTCCCTTTTTCATTTATTTCTGCTTCTAATATTATCCTTTTCCTTCTACTAACTTTGCACTTAGCTTGCTATTCTTTTTCCAGTTTATGTATTTTGTGTTATTTGATATTTATTCTGATGTCTATTTTTTTTAAAGATTTATTTATTTATTTATTTATTTATTTATTTATTTATTTATTTATACAAGCACTGGGTACAGTCAGAAGCGTGGGAGGGTGAGAGAATTCACCAGAGCATGGAGCAGAACAGGCAGAAGGATCAAAGTGCACTGCTGCGGGGAGCAGCGGGCGGGAGGAGAGGTCTGCGCGCCATGAGGGACTCTCACCTGGTGGCCGGGGACCGAACTGGTGCTGCAGAGGCTTCGGGCAACTTCGCAGCCCAGCACTCAACAGCTGTGCCACCGGGGAGGCCCTATTCTGATGTCTTATTTGAATAACCCCTGTTTTTTGGTTGTCATTCCCACATATCTGTGAATTTTCTATTTTCCTCATGCTACTAATCTCTAGTTACATACCATTATGGTCCAAAAAAATAGTTGGTATGATTCCAATCTTTTTATTTATTTTTATTTTTTTTATTTGTTTTTAAAAGATTTATTTATTTTTATACAAGAGCTGGGGTACAGGCCAGAGGCGTGGGAGGGTAAGAGGATTCACCAGAGATAGAGTGGGGAGCAGAGCAGGCAGAAGGACCGAAATACACTGCTGAGGGGAGCATCGGGTGTGACAGGAGAGGTCTGCTGTGCCATGTGGGAATCTCCCTGGCTGACCGGGAATCAAACCCGCACTGCAGATGCTGCAGACAGCTTCACAGCACTGTGCGCAACCCGCTGCACCACTGGGGAGGCCCCCAATCTTTTTAAACATTAAATTTCTTAAATCTTGTTTTGTGAAGATGTATGATCTAATCTGGAAAATGTAACTTGTATAGTTGGGAAGACTGTGTATACTTTCTTATTAACTTTCTGTCTGGATAATTCATCTTTTGTTGAAAGTTGGGTATTAAGGTACCCTACTATTTTTGTATCATTTTCTATTTCCACTTTCAGATCTGTTATATTAATATATTTGGGTGCCCTATGTTGGATACATAACTATGCTTACGATATCCTCATGTTACACCTTTATCATTAGATAATGACCTTCTTGCCTCTCATTATTTTCTGCCTCAAAATCTATTTTGTCTGATGTAAGTATTGCTAAACCTATTTTCTTTTTATTTTCATTTTGTGAGATTTTTCCATGCCTTCACTTTCATCCTATATATATTTTAAAGCTGAAGTAAATCTCCTGTAAGCAAAATATAATTACATAGTTGAGTCTTGTGTTTTTGCACAGAAGAACTGGGGTATAAGCCAGAGGTGTGGGATTCATCAGAGACAGAATGGGGAGCAGAACAGGCAAAATTACTGAAATACATGGCTAAGGGGAGCAGCTGGTGAGACAGGAGAGGTCTGCCACTCCATGTGGGATAGCACCCTGGCCGGGGATTGAATGCAGGCTGCAGCAGGGATAGTGCTAAAACTTAACCCCTAGGCCACCCGGGAGGTCCTGGTTTTATTTTTATCCATTCAGTCACTCTTTTTTGATTAGAGAATTTAATCTTTGGAATTGAAGCTAACCATTGATAAAGACTTACCAATACATCTTGTCAACTGTTTTTCTGTCTGTTTTATAGATCGTTTATTCCTTTTTCCCCTCTTGCGGTATTTTGTGAGTTGATGATTTTATGTAGTGATATGCTTTGACTCCTTTCTTGTGTACCTCTCTGAACATCTTTAGAAAAGTTTATTTAATTCTATGTTAGGTAATTCATGGATCTCCATTTCTTTGATGCCAGTTATTGGAAGTTTACAGTATTCCTTGGTGGTGACATATTTCCCTGATTATTTGTGATCCCTGCAGTCTACAAGTTATAGGTGCATTTGAAAAATCAGTCACCTATTTTAGACTTTTTACACTGACATTTATAAGAAAAAACCTTCCCCTGCAGGTTGGAGATGTTGGACAATGCTGTGACCCTGAAGTATAGGAAACCAAGTGTGGGGCTTTTGACAGCTCCAGGTCTGGAGTAGGATGTGTTGTTTGTCCACTCAATCCTCTGGACTCCATGCTATTACCACTGCATGATAGACTTAGAGCTACAGGGGGCCTGAAATGGCTTAAAGAACCGTTGGGGTGCTACAAGTGCCTCTAGATGCAGTGGTTAGGGATTAGGTCAGATGGTTATTATGACTGGAGTCCTCAGTTGTACATACTAGCTGTAGGCACTGACAGCTGGTGTCCATGTGGTGGCAGGGATCAGCTGCATATACACACTGTGGCATACCATGGTGAGGGCAGGTTTAGCACCAGGTGCCCAGGACAACTGTGTGTGCATGAGCACCTGTGTGGGGCCTGGCTGTTGGTGTGGACTCTTGTGGCTTCTGGGGTTAGGAGTGGGTGTGATCGGCCAGTAACAAGAGAAAGGCCAGATATGGGCCTACAAGCAGTTCTGGGTTCATATTTGGGCCTTACTTGGTTGTTGGAGTGTACTTCCGTGGCTGTAGGCACTAGGCACAGGTGCATGCACAGTGGAGGTGGTTGGCCACATGCACCTGTATAATCACAAGGACCAGGTTGTTTGCTGATGTGTATACCAGGCTCCAGTATGGCAGTAGGGAGTGAGGAAGAACACAGGCAGCAGATGTCTTTAATGTGAAAAATCTGTGAAAGGAAAAAACCGTATAGTGACTATTGTGAAAGAATGCCTAGCTCTAACAGTACTGTGTGTTGAGAGCAGTATCTCTTCCCATGCGGGAAAAAAATGACCTAGGGAAAAACCCAATAAAGAAAGAAGAAAAGCTGAGATATGGAAAACAAGTGAGTAAGACTTTGATATAATTCAATCCCCTGGATCGGATGCAGGTCCAGCAATATCTGAATATGTGCCGGGAATTGGTGGCAGCTGGGGCTATTGGTTTCTCCAGGGGTAAAAGCTGCTGGATTCTCCTGTGAAGCTGTCTTCTGGAGTCTGCAGCATCTGCGAGGCTTTCAGGGTCCTCTGCAGACTGCTGAGAACCAGTCACCCCATCAGTGTGGTTCGAACTGTCTGCCCTTCTTTATTTTAGCCATCTCTACAGGTCTCAATGTGTTGCTCTATGGGCCAGGTGATACCAAAATGGGTCCTTTGTGCAGTGTCCTGAAAGGCTGAGCAAGTGTGTATTCACTCCACTCCTCTTCCTCTTTACAGCAAGCCCAACTCTTCTGGCAGGGAAGTTTTCTCTTGGCACTGAGAAGTGTAGTGCCTGGGGGAATGGGGTGATGTAGGCAAAATGAAACAGTCCCTGATACCTTTCTGTACCTTTATTTTCAAGTTTATTTTTTCCACCATTATATTGTTGAAGCTACTGAAGCAGTTTTCTGAGCTCTCCCAAGGCTATTTGCACTTTTGAATAGCTGTCTAATTGTTAGTTTTTTGTAATGAGGTGTAATGAGGTCTGCTTTTCCACTCTGTTGGTGATTTCCTTACTTACTTTGTCTCAATTTTTAAGAAATGTCCTCCTACGCAGTCAAACCATCAACAGTGGATACATAATACAGTCTGACTTATGAGAACACCCTATTTCCCCCTACACTCACATGCACATGCCAGTATGCATGACTGGGTCAGAGTTGGAGAGGTAGTGACAAGCCAAACAGATCAGATTCGTTCCCAGTACTTTTGCTGCAACTACTGTGAAAGAGGGACTTTTTGTGCACAGAATGCCTAGCTCTAAGAGTACTGTATGTTGAGAGCAGTATCTCTTTCCATATGGGGAAAAATGACTTAGGGATAAATCCAATAAAGAAAAAAGAAAAGCTGAGATATGGAAAATAAAAGAGTAAGACTTTGACATAATTCAATCCCCTGGATCGGATGCAGGTCCAGCAAAATCTGAAGACAACTTACACAATTCTCTTCATGCTATCCCTCCATATTCATGCTTTCTTTGATGTAACTGGTTGTGAAACAATTTCTGAAAGACACACTCTGAAGGTGAAACATATGAACAGGAAGTATTGTGTGTGTCCACAGAATGTTCCTGTTGTGTTTTGCAGTAAAGAATGAAGTTAGATGATTGGCTGCATCAGAGTATCCCCCAGAAGGGAACACACCCCAGCTCTGTCTCCCAAAACATGAATGAAGTGATCCTAGTTTGTATTATTGAAAGCATTTGAAAGACACTGTTGTTCAGTTCCCTCTCTTGAGGATATCTGAGGAATCAAGAAATTCAAACAAGAAGGCTCACATTCATATAGTATTTTCCTTCTAATTAGGTAGGTTTATTCTATGAATTTCATTTTCATGATAATTTTTCTGAGTTCCCTATGACATGTATTATCATTTTTACTTTACAGAAGAGAATATTCTGGCAAAAGGAGGTTGCATGGCTTACCCAAGGCCATAAAAGTAATTAAAGACTGGGCTAGAATTTGAAAGTAGGTCTTCTGATCAGAGATTTGGTGTTTAATTCTCAAGATAATTCTTTATTTCATCTTCAGTGGTGCCCCAATTTCTAGGGAAAATTCTTATATTCACAGCACATCCTAATAATTTCTTCTCAAAAAACATATTTGTTGAGGTATAATTTACATACCATACAACTGACTTATTTAAAAATATAATTAATTGGGTTTCAATATATATTCAGAGATATGTGCAGTCATCATAATAGTCAATGTTAGAACATACTCATCACTTTGAAAAGAAACCCCATGTACTTGATCACTCCCTGGTGCTGCTACACCATCCCCAAGCAAACGCTAATCCACTTTCTGCAGAAGGGAACCCCCACCTCTCAACCTCACTACATGGAGGCTAAGCCTCTGGTACCGGTAACTGTGAATAGGGTGAGAAAAGCTGAAGGTTTGCTCCTCCCAGAAAGAAAGTTTTCTGGTTGGGATCTGTGGTGAGAGGAAGCCCTGCAAGCTGACTGGTGTGTAGTCTACACCTCACTGAACTGGAAAGGAGGGGTCTAGGCCTTTCTTATTAAATTATCATTGATTTTCTTGAGATGTTTCTCATTTGCTCATTTCCCTTAAGGCCCTTCCAAGCAGCTTTAAATAGTTGGTTTTTAATTATAGTTTTCACTGTTTTTATGTGGAGATCTAGTGTTCTTCCACTCTTTAATAAACTTTTTTTTTATCATGATGTTCTTTACATCATTGCACTTATCACAGTTCTACTTTTACCATTGCTTGAGGGATGCTTTGGCTAATGTTGTAGAAACAAGAAAACAGATTTAACAGTTGTGGTTTAATAAAAACTGCATACAATGTAGTGATTACCATCCATTAGTTTGGAGACTAACACTTTAGTTTTCTTAATGCATTTACATTTCATATTGCATTGTATACATTATACATACAATCTAAGAGACTATCAAAAAATGCCTTGGTGGTCAGAGAGGAAGAGGAAGCTCTGGATACTCAGGGAGAAGGGAAAAGTGTTGGGCTGCTTCAAAGGGCAGGGGAAGGTAAATCAATGAATCTTAGTTATAAGTAAGCTTCAAAAGGCCTTGTAAAGTATAATGTGAATATTACCTTTATAGCCTACATTTGAAAAGGATCATGATGTTTTTGCAGTAAAACATTACAGATATTTCATTTTGCTGTGGTCTTACCTTTATTACTCTAAATCAAGGCATGGATTATTTTGCAAGAATTGAGTTATTTATTAAGATAATAATTCCTCAAAAGGGTTATGTTTGTGAATCATTGTGTGTCTCTTGTGCATAGTAAATACTAAGTGTAGATTTGTAGAATGAATGTATAAATGAATAAAACTTACTTGGGAAATTGTAGTATTTCCAAAATGTGTCCAATCTTTGGTGGCTTCTCTTATCAAGTCCAAGGTCCTCTGGCAATGGCTGAGTATAAATTGATGGTATCTGCAATAAGGCATAGAACTGCACATGAGGCTGACAGTATTGGGGGGTGGACAGCAAAAATCACTGAAAGGGGAGCTACGGGCAACAGAGACAAGGTGAAAGACAAACTCCTGGCTAATTAGTGCTTGATGGCCTGGCTTTTGCTTAAGTTCCTCAGGATTGTCAGGTTTGATGAGTATTGCTGAAAAGTACTGATGAACAGGAAATGTCTGGTCACAATGGATTTGTACCTGGACGTGGCTTGTGTCCATGGCTGGAAAGAGCAGTCATTGCAAGAAGTCTCAGGGAGGTGTGACAACCTGCAATGGGAAGTACTTCCAAGCCAGCTCTCCTGGCTGTGACAGGTTACTGAATGTGGCTTCTTCCCTGGGCTGGGGCTATGGGATGGCTGCACCCACAGATCAAGGTATGTTCCTCCTGCAGGTCGCCATTTTTGATTGAGTTTGTTCTGCCTTGTGTTGTAGCAAAGGAAGCAAAAAGGTGCAATACTGTGTTTTTCCCCATGACAGACCCGGAAAATTGCTGAACACTGGCCTCCAAATAGAAGGAATAGTTCTGCCCGCCACTGGGCATTCTGTTAAATTGTAAACGGTTCTGTTCATGGTGGCCATGCCAACCCCTGGTTACAAATCTCAAAGTTATTTTCCCACTCTGTCCCCCAAACTGATTTCCTCTCTTTTCTTCCTTGAGCACCACACACTTACCTAGTAAACCCTGTCAAAAATTTAGTGTTTCTATCCATTAAAACTGATTTGGCTGATCTTTTTCAATTTGTTTTTAACTTCAGCACATTGACATAGTCCAGCTACATAGTGAGAGAGACAGCTGGCTAAATAAATGACCCCGTGGTGAACATGGTGCTTCCTGCAAATGTCAGGTCCACAACCTTGAACCCAAGTCGGCCCCTCCATTCCCAGAACAGGAGAGGGAACAGCCAGGAATGGTGAGTTTTCCTGCAAGTCATTCTGCTAACATCCTGCAGCTTGGCCCACAGGGATCACTTCCAGGGGCAAGAGGATAATTTAGTGTTCACAGCCCATTGATTCTTGGCCATGGCTGCAGAAATGTCAATAAGGCGCCAACTGTGGCAGGGGTTGCTTTGTGATCCATTTTCTTTTCTGCTGAAACTCAATTTGTCAAGGCTGCCAGATATTCCATGATGAGTTTTAGTTACTATAACCTGGGCTGGACTTGGGTCATTGACTTGATCTCCAAATTAGTTGCTTAATATTCCAGAGTGTAACCATTGTGCATATTTATATAAGGGTGTATATCTTAATTAGACAATTGCCACATTTGAAGATTTAGTACTTCTGCTTTCAGAGTATTCAGTGACATATATTATGAGATAAACATACAACATGCTCTGAACAGGGAGGTAGGAGGATTGGTTTTCCATTAACTATCTTAGCAGTGCCTGTTAGGTCACCCCGCACCCTGGAAAGCACACCAGTCTATTGACAATGAAATGTTTTATGACAGTGAGACTATAATCAGGTTATCTTGAAGGCAAACTTCTAATTCTCCTGGGGCATTGTAGAGCAGTGCTATAATTCTTACTGACATGGGTGGGGATTGCACTGCCTGCATCAGAGTTACCCCAGGCTTCCCCCAAATACTATACAATGCTGGGCCAGTCAGAGCAGTGCCCGGCTCATGTCTTCCCAGTTCCTCCATTGTACTCGCATGATGGAGCTCTTAGCAATGGCCCCAGTTACGGTCACATCTCCTATCCAATTACTCTACCGTGTTGATGGGGAGGGGTCCCACCTTGTTGCCTATTTTCGTATCCAGCCCAGTGACTCTACTGTTCTATCACTGAGGGCCTGCTCCCATGGCTTCTGCAAGTATCCCATTCAACAGACTCCTACAGTCAGGTTTCCCTTATAGTGAGAGGCGGTGCTGGTTCCTCCTCTGTGCCTGGTTCACATCTGCAGGACACGTGCACCATGACCCCAATAGTGCAGGGCTTACTATTTGGCCTAAACACCCACCCTATCCAGTGGCATCTCTGCACTGATAGTCTGGGGCTCTTCTTTGCCCAGTTCCTCTTCAGTCACCACCCTGTCTCTAGTCTGGCGACACCGATTCATTGAAATCTTAGAGTTACTCCTCTCTATACTGTTCATGTCCTCACCCAGGAATGCACAGGCACTATAGATAAGGGCTCTTGTCTTGGCCCTCTTCACAGTCCCCGCCTAGGTCCTCACTGCACTGAAGGTATAGGATGGTTCACTGGCCTTTTTACTCCTGTCCACTCACTCAACTGCACAGACATTTTGGTGTTTCTTTTCTTTGCCCACTATCATTCTTTCATTTCTCACTCAATTTATTCCAAATTGTTGTGCTTTATTATAACAATTATTCCTTCATTTTTCTCTTTGGGCATCTCAGACGTATCTCAGGTTCACCTTTCAAATTCCTTGTCAGACTCTTCCACCAATTATTTTCATTGAGAGTTGCACCATATTCTAATTTTTTTTATACTTAACATTGGGTTTTATTTTAACATTTCACTTTGAATTGTGGTCATCAGACTAATATTTGAATGGGAATTTTTTGTTAATTTGTCCCGTTTTCTTCCTCTTGCCCTCTAGTAGGCAGATTTTTTTTTTTTGGCTTGTTTCTTTAAAACTGTTCTTTAAAGTGAAGTAACATTGGATCACACCATTTCAGATGTGCATCATTATAGAGCATGTTTATATAGTACATTAAGTTCACCATTACAAGTCAAATTTAATCCTCTTCATATAATTGACCACTTTTATCTGATTTGCCCCACCCCATAATGAGTTGTATTGTATATCAAAAAAAAAAGTCCACATCCAAATTCCTAGAACCTGTGAATAGTATCTAATATGACCAAAATATGATTAACGGTGTTTGAAGAAGGAGCTTATGCTAGAGTGTGTGGATGAGTCCTAAATACATTCACATTTGGGCCTCCCAGTGGCGCAGTGGTTGAGTGCTGGATTGCGAAGCTGCCCGTAGCCTCTGCAGCACCGGTTCGATACCCAGCTGCCGGGTGAGGGTCCCACATGGCACACAGATCTCTCCTGCCACCCGCTGCTCCCCTCAGCAGTGTACTTCGTCAGTCTGCCTTCTCTGCTCCCCACTCTGGCTCTGGTGAATTCTCTCACCCTCCCACGCTTCTGACTGTACCCAGGGCTTGTACAAATAATAAATTAATAAATACATACATAAATACATACATATATATGTTCACATTTATTCTTAGAAGAGAAAGGCACACAGATTTTCGACAGATACACACAAAAGAGAAGCTGATGTAAAGATGGTACAGAGAGACAGAGATTTCCACCGGAATGCCAAGAATTCCAATAACCTCTAGAAACTAGATGAGATAAGGAAGAAATTTTCTTGTGGAGCCCCAGAGAGAGTGCCCTGCTGACACCTGGATTTCAGACTTCTGGTCTCCAAACTGTGAGAGCAGAATTTTATTGTTGTAAGACACCCAGCTTGTGATAATTTATAATAGTAGCCACAGGATGCCAATAAAATTCCAGAATATCAGGCCATGTATCCTGGAATCAGTAATAAAATAGGAGCAAGCACTCCCATGTCCGCATTATGTTTATTTGGCATAATTGACCTTTAAGTGGGCTATTATCCAGATGAATGTTTAAATGCAGAAAACTTTCTCCAACTGGTGGCAGAAAAGGAAGGCAAGAGAATAGATCTCAGTCACTTGAAATGTGAGGAGGATGTGACACATCAGCCATAGCTTTGAAAATGGAGGTGGGCATAAGCCAAGTAATGTAGGTGGCTTCTAGAATCTGATATTGGCCCCCAGCTGATACCCAGCATCAAAAGGGTGACCTCAGTGCTACAACCACATGAAACTTAATTTTCTTGACAAACTGAATGTGCTTGGAAGCAGAGTCTCCCCCAAGCCATTAAGATAAGATCCACCCCCAGCTGACAGTTTAATGTCAGACTGATGAGATCCAAGACAGAGAACCAAATAAAAACTGCTTAGACTTCTAATCTATAGAATCATGAGCTAATAAACAGGTGTCGTTTTAAGCTGCCATATTTCTGGTAATTTGTTACACCAGCAATGGAAAGTAAATAACCCCACTCTGTGTAGTCTTCCTTTCCTATTTAGAGAGATTGCAGTTGAATTCACCTGGTTTGCAGGGCCCCTCAGGACAATTTCATCATCCCATCACCCCCCAACCCCCACCCCCAGAGCAAGATTGGACTTTGTTGTCTCAGCTTCCCAGCACCACTGTGGTCCTTGTAGTATTGCATATCTGTCTCTCAGTCAGTTGAAAATTCATGTAGTTCATCAGTATGAGATTTTGCTAGACAAAAATGAGTCCACAACAATGTTTTCAATCTTCTTTTATAAGCAGAGGGAATATCCCTCAGCCTCTGAATTCAAAATAGGATTCACTTGTCTGATTTGCCACATAGAAACTGAACTGTCGACGATATGAAAAAAAAAAAATAGAAACTGAATTATTTTGTTTTGCTTTTCTCTTTATGGTCCTTGATGATTTCTATCTTGTTGCTTTTGGCCTGACTATACCATTTGTTTCTATTTTAAGCTTTATCATTTACTAGCTCCTTGGAGCAAAGACATATGTCAAAATGTGAACTCACTTCACCCTCTTCATGAAAAATCAAACATTGTTTTATAAAGGATAAGAAGTACTCATATGTATACTCATGGCCGGGGCGCAGGTATATGATTCTTGACAGATCAAACACAGAATCTGGGTTGAAATTGGGTCTAAGATTATAAATAATGGCATATAACATTTAATATTTAGGGAACACACTTACATATATGCACACATATCTATCATTTGAATTTACTATATTAATTGTATGAATTCAAATAGAGTGATCCTGATCTATGAATAAATCACAGCATCTAAGGAAAGTATGATTGTACTAGTAAAACTTCTAGAAAAGATGCAGTATTTTCTACATGTGTCATTGCTAATTGGTATCCCAGACAAACATCTTTAGCATGAAGAATCAAATATTTTCAAAAAGAGAGAAGTCTGTTTATATTTTTGCTATTATCAATTCATTTTCCAAAATATCTTAACTTTCATCACCACAATAACATCCTTCATGAAATATATGCCCTTGAGTTTTCTATATTGCAAATTATAATAAAGATTAAGCTAGGTGTCCTGTTCATGAAGAAACCAAGAACACAGCACAAAAATCAAATAGAATTAATGATAGTTGGCTTCCTCATATACAAATGGAAGTTAAAAAAATTAGTTTCATTTCCTATATAAGGGGAAGACTACTCAAATATCAGGGTTACTAAGGCTCTAAGGAAGACTGAACCATCTCTTAACCAGGGGACATCTGCAGGGAACTCTTTAAAAGTCTACTGGCTAATGTCATGACTGAAACTATATGAGATGGACACAGATATTTATGAATGAAAGAAATTATGACTTTGCTAAACCATAAACATGAATACTAAGTACAGCAAGGCAAGATCCTAGACATATAACCAGTGACTGAGCCTAGAATTCTGCTACATAGATGTATCCTAAGACAGCATTTTTTTTTGTCCTCTACTTATCATTGCTTATCTTTTCACTCATAATTACTCCTTGTTACTAAGACATATACATGTTTAGAGATTTACAGGAGTTTCAGAACTCAGCTTGTATTCCTTGGGAATACTGAAATTTATCAAGAATATTATACTTTTCTGTTTATACACTCATTTTCAACAATATTTTGGGCATATTTACCTATGCAATGAAACCTTTAAACTTTCCTCTCCAAACCTGATCTTATTTGTTAATCTCAGAGACATCTTCCTTCTTTTTTCCCTGGTCACATTTGACTACTATTCAGTAGTCAAATGTGACCTGTCAATTTTATCAGTCAAGGCATTTCTACAGAGTAAATCAGATCATTACTACTGCTACTATCTTAAGTTAGCATTATCTAGATTATCTTTTAAACCAACCATTGTCCTTCACATTGATGCTAATTATCTCAAATGCCACAGACATATAAAAGTCCACTATCAGGGGAGTTGAATTTCTGGAATGGCTGAGCAAAAAGCTCAGCAAATATTCTCTCTAGAACATACATAAATTGGATAAATTTGTCAAAAAAGCCATATAAAGGTTTTGGAAATTAACAAAAGATCTATATCTATGTAAAAACAATGAAAATATGTGTTCCTGTAGCCAGAATATGTTTCTACCAAATCTCCACCTACTGCCATCTATTATGATCCCATGCAATGGAGGTATCCAACCTCTCTGAAACCTGCTACTTGAAAAATTTGGAGTTCTGTTTTATACCTGTTACCTGAACAATTTGAGCCTTCCTTAAAAGGAATAAAGTGGAAGAATAAGCTATAAACACTACATGTAACATGTGTAGGTATATATAATATTTAGTGAATATTCTGTGAGTCAGCTCAACGAGTGTTCGATTAAGAGTATCACATAAATATTTTTTATTAAATTATATGTATTTTCATTTATTCAAATTTGATTTTGTTCAATTAAGTGATTTTCTGGTGACTAGCGTTCATTGAAAAAAAAAACTTAAAAGCATTCTATATTCCTTTGATATATATGTAAATTGACTCTTTACTGCCACTACTTATTCATTTGCAAATTTTATTAGGGCATCTACTGTGTGCTACAGACCATCATAAGAACTGGGAGATACAGAGCCTCCCTGGTGGTGCAAGGGGTTAAGCACTGCACTATGAGGCAATCCAAGTCCTCTGCAGCACAAGTTCCATCCACTGGCCGGCCAGGGAGCAACCCACATGGAACAGCAGACCTCTCCTGACTCTCCCACTGCTCCCCTCAGCAGTGTATTTCAGTCAGTCTGCCTGTTCTGTTCCCCACTCTGTCTCTGGTGAATCCTCTCACCCCCTGCATCTCTGGCCTGTACCCCAACCTTTGTATGCATAAATAAATAAATCTTTTATAAAAAAAAAAAGAACTGGGAGATACATCAGTGAGGAAAACAAAAAAAATGATCTTGCTTTTATTGATTCTATTGCTGTTATTGATTAAGTTGGGGAAATGGAAAATAAAAAAAATAAGAGGATGATTGATATACTAGAAGACTACATGAGTTATTTAAAAATTAAAAAGTGCTTTAAAATACTGTACATTAATGGTGTCTGGACTTAGCTGAAACTATTCATATTTGGAATTGTCTGTTTTCAGAAAAAAAAAAACTAGATATTAATCTACTCTGAAGGTGACAATATATATAGTAGTCTCATCAATGGTCTGCATTTTATAGTTCATATGTTAAATAGAATGCATTAAAGTAACCGTAGCCATGACAGGTTATGCACTATATTACTGAAAGACTGACAAAAGAGTCATTTAAGAGTAGTTGTATTTGAGTTTTGTTGAAATCTTTCCTATTTTTTTTTTTGCCTGTATCACACAAAATGTAAGAAGCAATCCAAGTCCATCAACAGGTAAATGGATGAACAAAATATGGTATTTATGTACAATGAAATATTCAGTCATAAAAAGAAATGAAGTTCTGACACAGGCAAAAGAGTGGATGAACCTTGAAAGCATTAAGTTAAGTGAAATGATCCAGACACTTGATGACAGATTTTGTAGAATTCCACATATATGAAATACACAGAACAGGAAAATTCATAGATCCAAAAAGTAGATTAGAGACTCTAATGGACTTGGGAGAGGGCCATTAGGAATTTATTGCTTAATGGGTACAGAACTTGTGTTTGGGGTGAAGAAATGTTTGGGAAATAGTGGTGGTAGCTGTACAACATGGTGAAGGTACTTACTGTCAATGAATTGTACACATTAGTATCTATTAAAGTCAAGCAGTGCATCAGTAGTTTTCTTTCTTTTTTTAAGTGACTGAAAACACATTCTAATAGGTGATCAACCCTAAGAATCAATCAAGTTGCTATGGGGAAAACTCCCATTTAGCAAATCACCCTTCAAAATTGCTTTCCCACAAGGGTGAAAGGCCTCCCAGGATATGATCTGGAAATATAAATCAGCTTCTTAAGGCTTATCTGGATACTGCCCATGACTTTTCAGTTTATCTTCCATCTTCAAGCACACAGTTTCATAATAGGAGTCACCTTGGCATTTGAAGCGCTTACATTCACTTTTGAATCATCATGTAAAACGATTCAGTGAAGGTATATGATATATTCTGGAAATCACCTATCTGGTGATATTCTTATCATCACTGCATTTTTTTCTGTTCTTAAAAAAATATCCTGGCTACTGTGGATAAATATTTGGGTTTTCTTTTTTTTTTTTTTTTTTTTCATAGCCTAGAGGAAATAACAGTAGAAGTGTCAACCCTTGATAAATTCAATGTTATTAAAAGCCCACCAGGAAAAGTGATTTCCTGGTTGCATAGAAGAACATTCTGTCCCTTATAATTTATAATTTTTAACACTGAACCTATTTATGTAGAAGCACCACAAACTTAACTATGCATCACTCTTATTGCAGATGTCATTAATCATGTAATGAGACAACTTGGAGTTCAACCTGTAGAACAACTTGGCCTGAGGCTGAGGACCTGAAGTCAGTCTTCCATTTCATGCTAGCACAAAGTCTTTAGGGACCACAGAGTAAATGCCAGTTTGATCGGTTCCATAATGCAATACATTTTTCCTTACTAAAACCTTCCTTCATGAAGAATCAACCTATTAAATTCAACAATGTCCCATCTTTTTCCAATTTATTTTTTCTCAAACTTATGTAATATATGGGTTTCCACTAAATAGTTATTCCAAAATCCCTGTGTCAGGATAAAAAGCACCAGCATAAAAAAAAAGCTTCAAGTATTTGTTTCATCCTGAATAATATCATTGATAATAATGGGCATCATAACTTTATGAGCCGTTTTGTGGCCTTACAAATGGGAAATTAAACGGAAAGCAAATGCGTCTTCCTTGGGACTTTGTTTATCAGATGTATCTAATTACACTTTTAGACAGTATAATGTTAACAACATGATGATTGAATACGGTATATATATTTTTAATAACTGGCTATTGGAAATAATTCATTCGGGATTAATTATATAGAAAAATAAATGCATATTTTTTATCCGAGTGACTAGAAATATCTAAGTATTTTTCAAGATATTATGGACCATGATACAGACCATGAAATATTAGTAGTATGATCAGTGATCATAATGGGAAGTATCTTGATTCCCTAACTTATAGGGAAACTATGAGAACTAAGGTAGTGTTCTCCATAAAGAAGCCCTGCTAATTACTTATATATTACAAGGTATTGTTAGGGGGAAAAGGATGTCCTGAAGCTAATTCCATACAGGCTTTGTGGACTCCACCCCCACCCCAGGCCAAAGCCAAAAGACACTGGGAACTCCAAATCCCATCACCACCAAAAGGGAAGGTGGCTGGGACCTACAGGTGGGGTTAAGCAGCCAGGTTTGGTATAAAGCCAGACACGTGGACTTTGGAGGGGTTCCCCCATTTTGGCTCTCCGCCAGCTCGCAGCATCTGGCCAGCTCTGACAGTGCCTTTGGGTTTCCAGGTTGGCGGATCAGGTAGGACACATTAAAGACTTTATTTCCCTATTTTCTCCCTGAGTTGTACATTTCCTTAATTCCCTTTCCCTTGTAAATAAACCTTTTATTAACCTTTTGTGTGTGCCTGTAGTGGAGTATTAATAAGTCCCTTTTAAGCGCTGGTGAGGACCCACAGCCAGGCAACCTGTTTTATATCGGGGTTGCCCTATAACAGTATGAGGGGTACTACTCAGTGTTGGCAAATCTAACTCCAAATTAGGAAAAGATAAATAGGGAGATGGACGTGAGAGTGGGCATAATCAAGTCTTTTACTTTTTTCTGATTCTAACCAGGAAATAACTTCACATAGCATTATGAGCTAATTGTTCTGACATCAACCTCCTTGCCAAATGCCAGATTAAATCAGATAATATTGCCTGCTATTCAGACACATAATTCAGAGTCCATTCTACAGTCTCCATGTGGATTAGCTAATTCACTTCCATTCACTTGCTCCACGTAAGTGCCCTGTGGTGTGTTCTGATTTCAACACACTGACTTCCATGCCTTCATTATGACACTGTGCGGCCTCAGGATCACTCAGAAGGGACCTAGCCTCAGACACCTACCCAACTGAAATACAAGTTGCCTCCATCTAAAGAGCACTGTCTCTTTCCCTTACACAAGAGAGCTGGAGAAGTGGAATGACACAGAGGGTCTTATGTCTTTTCTGAATAGTCTACATGGACAGTGGAATTCAGAATTGGAAGGGATTATGACCACAATTTGACTTGTTTACTCGATGAATAGAAGAGTTGTTTGCCATATGAGCTTTCATTTGGGTTTTGAAATAAATTAACAACTGCAAAAAGACTTATGGAATCAAACAATTAAGGAGATGTGTTTCTGATTCCATAAGTCTTTTCAAAGTTGTGTATAAAACTTAAAATGTGGGGCCTCCCTGGTGGTGCAAGGGGTTAAGATGCAACCTATGAAGCTATCCGCAGCCTTGCAGCATGAGTTCGATCCCTGGCCAGGGACCTACCCACACGGCACAGCAAACCTCTCCTGACTTGCCTGCTGCTCCCCTCGGCAGTGTATTTCAGTCAATCTGCCTGTTCTGTCCCCCACTCTGTCTCTGCTGAATCATCTCACCCTCCACACCTTCTGGCCTATACTCCAGGTTCTTGTATGCATAAATAAATCGTTTTTTTAAAAAAAAAACTTAAAATGTGTTTAGGCTTTTCGGGACCACATAATATCACAACAAAGGACTCTTCAGTACAAATAAATAATATTATTTGAGGTGTTTATTATCTTTATTTAATTTGTTCTATTGTTCTTTTTTTTTTCAGGTAGGGAATTGAAATCATTAAGTCTATTTCCTGAATGTTGCTACATCAGAAGGTTTTAAACAAAAAAAAATTGCCTTCAAGATAAACATTACAGAAAATAGACTGTATTGCTATCTCTATTAGGTGAAAGTTAAAAGGTTGAGCGTGAACATGATATACAATTTTCTGCAACTTCAGCAATATCTGAAGTAGAGTCCTCCAGATTATAAATCATTATAATGCCAGGTTTTTAGACCCCAGTCTAGCAATGATAATAGTACTAAATATGTACGAGGAATTTTGCTAAACATGTTTCATGCATTCTATTAATTGTTATGGTATACTTAGTATTCTAGTCACACTTTACATCAAAGAACCTTGATCTGAGAAAGGCTATGTACTTGCTGAAGTCACAGTGGTAGGAAATGGCAGAGCAGGTCTTGCTCTTTATTTTTTTTTTCTAAATAATGAATTGTCACAGTTCAGTGGGAAATGGGCTGCCTCAGCCAGCAATGATTTATTTATATTATTATTTTATAAATATAGAGGTGGATTTTCTAGTTGTGTTCTGGCCCCAAGCTTTCTCATTTCAGCAGGTGATCTACCTCGCATTCAGACCTTAAATTTCATATCCCTTCCATAAATCCTACATATGATCTACATATCCCTAACACTCATGGTATGAGGAAACAGATTCAGTTATCATTTGACTAATTACTATACAAAGGGAAACCATTTGTTAATCAGGAGCACCAACAACAAACGTCAAGTTAAGTCAATAGTCAGGAATAAGAAAGAACCAGAGTTTAGAATTCAGCATGCTTCAGCAGGCAACTCTTTTGAAACCCCTTATTACAAAACATATTTAAGATATCCATTCTGTATAGATTGCTCATTTCATACTGCATTTTCTAAAATTGCATTGTTACCAGTTTCTTTTATTGCACAGATATTCTTACTACTTGGAGCTTAAGCAGTTTGAGCAACAGCAAAAGAGATCAGCCAGGACTGCTTATGGCGTTATTATGTGTTACACACTTTGCCATTTATTCTAATGTAATTCTCTAGACAATGTTGGAGGACATTGGCAGAGTACCATTTGCCAGCTGAGAAAACTATGGCTCACAAATTTCACAAAAGAGCAAATTTCAATGTTTGACTTTTACCAAAAGGCTGTATCCTTCTACTTGGTTATGATATATACTTTTATATATAACCATTTTGGTGTTTAGAAAGATGCCATGCCTATAGGAAAATTAAAATGAATCATGAACTTTCAAAGTATCTTAAACATAATCTAATGCCTTCTTAAGAAACAGGAATTCTAAGAATTCTAATAAGTCACATAACTTCCTAGAAGTGTGTATTTAACAAGCCTTTGTGGACTGATGGGAAAACAAAGCAAAAACAAGATGACTTAATCTGCAGTGAAATAAATGATGATGCCATGAAACAACATATCTTTGATAGTAGCCTGTTGGGGGCAAAAAAAGTTTCTGGAGTATATATATTTAGATGAAAAAAATTCTTGAAATAATACAATTATTATTTCAATTTAATTGTGGAATAAATGGGTTTTGAATTTTTATTCCTATTTATTTTTTAAAGATTTATTTTTTGGGGCCTCCCCTGGTAGCACAGCGGTTGAGCGCTGGGCTGCGAAGCTGCCTGCAGCCTCTGTAGCGCAGGTTCGATCCCTGGCCACCAGTGAGGATCCCACATAGCACGACAGACCTCTCCTGCCACGCCCACTGCTCCCCTCAGCAGTGTATTTCATCAGTCTGTCTGTTCTGCTCCCTGCTCTGGCTCTGGTGAATTCTCTCACCCTCCCACGCTTCTGACTGTACCCAGTGCTTGCGTAAATAAATAAATAAATCTTAAAAAAAGATTTTTTTTTATTTTATACAAGAACCAGGGTATAGGCCAGATGTGCGGGAGGGTAAGAGGATTCACCAGAGACAGTGTAGGGAACAGAACAGGCAGACTGACTGAAATACAATGTGGAGGGGAGCAGCAGGCATGACAGGAGAGGTCTGCCATACCATGTGGGACCCTCGTTGGCCAGCCAGAATCGAACTGGCACTGTAGAGGCTGCGGACAGCTTCACAGTGCTGTGCTCAACCACCTGCGCCACCAGGGGAGGCCCATTCCTATTTACTTTAAAGCACAGATCAGAGTGCCTTCAGTAAAATAGAAATGTAAACAAATGAAATCAAATAAGAGAGAATTTTTTTGTCAAATACAAGAGAGCAGAGCAATATTAAATGCTATTGAGGTTTAGGACTTTTGGTGAAATCCCTGTGCTGTAAACAAATATAGGTGATTATAGTAAATAATTGTAATAAAGATAATAGTTTTTTTAAAAGATTTATTTATTTATGCATATAAGAACTGGGGTACAAGCCAGAGGTGTGGGGTGGTGAGAGGATTCACCAGAGAGAGTGGGGAGCAGAACAGGCAGATCTACTGAAATATACTGCTCAGGGGAGCAGTAGGAGAGGCAGGAGAAATGTGCTGTGCCATGTGGGTCACCTCCCTTGCTGGCTGGGGATCTAACTCATGCTGCAGTGGCTGGTGATAGCTTGATGGCGCTCTCTTTAACACCTGCACCACCAGGGAGGCCCGATAGTTTTATTGTAGACATCATTTAATATTTCTCCATCATTCAAAAAGTAGATAACTCATTATTCATCTTTGCTTCACACAGTATGCTAAAGAAGACCTATTTTCCAGGAGAGATTCATTGTGTGCCTGTTTTGTTGGGTTTTTTTGCTTTTGTTTTTGTTTTGATTTTTGTTTCAAGTTGTAGAAACTGGAAATTTCATAGTTCAGTGGAAATTTTCAAGCCAGCTGTTTTCACAAATGGATAGCACAGGATAAAGTCAGACAGTTAAGATTGCAAAAAGAGGGCCTCCCCGGTGGCACAGCGGTTGAGCGCTGGGTTGCGAAGCTGCCTGCAGTCTCTGCAGCGCCGGTTCAATCCCTGGCTGCCAGCGAGGGTCCCACAAGGCGTGCAGACCTCTACTGCCGCCCGCTGCTCCCCTCAGCAGTGTATTTCGTCGGTCTGCCTGTTCTTTTCCCCGCTCTGTCTCTGGTGAATTCTCTCACCCTCCTGCACTTCTGACTGTAGCCAGTGCTTGTATAAATAAATAAATAAATCTTAAAAAAAAAAGAAAAAAAAGATTGTGAAAAGAGTCCATGTGTTCTCTTCCCAAAAGGCTATTCATGACCAAACCTAAGGCGAACCAGGATAAAGTGAGTCTGGGATCTTGAAATTTCATTTTCCCACTAGTGAAAAAGAGTTACACACTACTGTTATTGGAAGGCATTTAAAGGACACTGAAAGAGGTTTGCATAAAATCTTCTCTTTTTAAAATTCATAAGCAGAACTGCAGCTAGTTTGTACAGAATTTTAGTAGCAAAAAGGCAACTGTAACCAGATCCCTAGGCATAAATCTGTAGATTCCACATATCTGGGAACCCTTGTGTTCTTCTGGAAGTGAAATGCCTGTCCTATTACAATTGTGAGAAGAGTGTACTAAGTAAGTCCCTGAATTAGCAAGAGGGGGGTGACGGTAGTGTGATGGGCCTGGTTTGCCTCAAGGTTTTCCGCCCTTTTGTTGGAAGTGTACTAATAAAATACAAACATCCTGCACTGGATCTAAAATAAATAAAGATGTATTTAGAATGGAACACTCTTCCTGATTTCTTTTCCAACTTTCCTGTCGGTCTAAAAGAAAAATATTATTTGTTGATGGCATACCACCATGATTAATTGCTCCTAACCAAGGAAACAGAACAGCAATTCTATGATTTTTCAGATTTTGGAAAGCTGATCTTGCTCAAAGACTCAAAGGAAGCTCAGAAAATTTCTCAGTATAACCCTTGGTCCTGGCAGCAAAATTTTCCAACATAAATCTCAGTAGGAAATATGGTTATTCTGTTCCTTTCACGACTCATGTAGTTTGCTGCAGACTTCCAGAATTCTCCTGTGCAGTCACCTCAACCCAGCCATGAAAATAATGTTCCCACTTCCAGTTTTGTATGTACAAGAACAGAAAACACGGTAACTGATGCTACCAATGCCCCCCCTGAACTTGTAGCTCACTTGTTTTGTTTTTTTTTTTTTTTTTTAGTTGAAGTAACATTGGTTTATAACATTATATAGGCTTCGGGAGTACAGAATTGTAAAAAAAAAAAAAAAAAACATCTGCATGTACTAGCTGATGCTTGCAATAGAATTCTAATTGCTACTCATATTTTTTATCCTGTTTTCATGACCAAAGCAAAGATGGTAGACAAAAACTGTGGAGACCACGGATGTCAACCATTATACTCAGAACATTAGGGATTACAATGCTTCAACCAATTTAATTATGACATGATATGCAACAAAAGGAAAATTGAGACCCACCTTAGGTAAATGAGTTAGTCCTTTCCATCTATGATTGGTCTAGCAATAGAAATTTTTTTAGCAATAGAGAAGCACAGTCTTGGGACAGATGTAATTCACAAATTCCATACATAATGCAACATACAAAATAGGGTTTAGATGCCTAATTCTCCTGTATCATTCTTTCAGTTGCCAATGCAGGTGGTGTTTACCCCAAATTCATTTCCCCCCAGGATCACCATAATTAGTGCTCTGATAGAAAAATCTCTTCCTACTTGGCTTAACACTTCCAATGTGAAGGTCTGTTTTGTGCAGGCTTTATGTTCCTTCCTAACAAATTCCTGGCATTTTGGATGAAGTAAAGAATTCCCCAGTGAAGAACAAGCCTTTTCCTAATATGAGCTCTGAGCTAGTTTTAACCTCTAATTAGATCTGATTTGAAAGTTTGTATGTATGGCTTCTTCTATGAACCCTTTAACTTCTCATCATTGACTGTTGGTCTGCTTATTTCTTTGCCCTCCCCTTATTTGATGAGGCTTCCTTTATGAATTTCTGGGCTTAATCAGTCAATCATTATAAACTAAAAGTATAGGGAGTGAACCTGTTTTAAATTTTCTGTTAGTAAATATGACATAATTTAGGATTTGTCTAGCACTCTACATTTAAAAATGACAAGCTAAAATTTAAAAAATATCCATTTTTTAAAAAAGTAAATGAAAAGCTTTCTTAAAAATATTACTATGTGGTATATATACACAATGGAATACTACTCAGCAATCAAAAAAGATAAACTCATACCATTTGAGGCAACATGGGTGGAGCATGGAAGGCTAACACTAAGTGAAGTCAGAAGGATTAAAATAAATACAGTATGGTGTCACTAAAATGCTGAATATAAAGTAACTAATCAATACTCAGATAAAGACAAGCTGAAAAACTAACCCTAGATAACTGACTATAGAACTGAAAAGCCAAGATGGGGAGAGCAAAGAACAAAGAGGGAAAGAAACACAATGGTCTATGGTGGTGGAATACGGGTAAGTTGGTGTTGGGTGCACTATGGTGGTGATACCTAATGGGGGTATCCCAATATTACCTCAGTTAAAAATTAATTAATCATAAAAATACTAATCTAACCTTTGTGCTATCATTTCCAAGCACATTATGATACTTTTACCACAAATACATGTAATATTTTAAAATTAAAAAATAAAGTATACATACAGAAGAGAAAAAAATATTACTGTAAGTACCTCAACCTTCCAATGATGAATTCAGATTAAGCTGACTCTTCTTTTGTGACTAAGAAGTCCACATAGTGTTTACATTGTACAAACCCTTTTGAAATTTCACAAATAAGCAGTTGTGTCCCCTGGAGTTTGGAGTGAAGAACAGGCCAGTTAGAATATCTTGAAAGAGTTATGGGGAATAAAGAAATTTTTGATTTCTCTGACTGGGGAGGCATATTAACTTGAGGAGCAGAACCTTCCCTGTAATTTCATCTTCTCAGCAGGCTGAACTCCCCATAAAGTACCTCAAGTTCTAATGTAGACTTTCAATTTTTTCTCCCTTTTGGGAAATGGCTCTGATTTCAGATCAATGGATATGAATCCTGATTTTGCCTTTTCCTAGCATGCACATGGTTAAGTTATTTAGCCTCTCTTAGCCTGAATAATCCTATTTGTAAAATTGAGATGATGCATGATGTCAGTCCCTAACTTAAGAGTTCAGTGGATGATTAAACGAGAAATGAGATGAGAAAGTCTTGATCACTGTACAGAGCACAAAATACCTTCTCAATAAATGTTTCTTCTAGTTGAGCACTTCTGGATATAGAAAGTTGTGGATTTCCTTACTAGGGTCACTGAATAAGTTGAGAAGCACAAATTTTTTTAAAGGTTTTTAATTTTTTTTAGACGCACTGGGGTGTAGGCCAGTAGTGCAGGGGGTGAGAGGATTCAGCAGAGACAGGATGGAGAACAGAACAGGTGGGTTTATTGAAATACACTGCTAATGGGAACAGCGGGCGACACAGGAGAGGTCTGATGCGCTGTACTTGGCTTAGCTCCCCGGGTGGGATCGAACTCAGGCTGTGGTAGTGATAGTGCTAAGACTTAACCCCTAGGCCACCAGGGAGAGCCCTCAAAAAGCACAAATTTTAAGCAATCAGAGCATCTAAAGACGAACCAATGGCTCGTGATGTATAAGAAATAATCAAAATATAAATAGACTTTAGAGAAATTCAATAATCAGGTATTTTATAATAAACTTTTCTGTGGCCTCCCAATGAGAATGTATATTAAAATGTCCCTCCTATTTTCAGGTAATGGACAATAAGTTCATAATCTCTTTATGTCTGACCTGGTAGATCAACATTGGTTATATTAGGAATAATTAGCTAATCAAATCTATTTTAATCTGTCTTAATATTGTTATGGGGAAATTTAGCAAAGGTCCATAGTTTAAATCTGCTTCCTAAAATCTAGCTAATTAGATCAGGAAAAAAACCTTAGGCTCTTTCTTGAATAACAGAAGACTTGCTTAAATAATAGTGAACACATGTATATATATGTATGTGTATTTATATGTGTGTATGCATATATTATGATATAAATCTGTAAATCTGAAACATATCTCACAAATTATGATGTGAAACTTATCCCAGCATCAGTCCTCGGGTAGAAATAGTCATTGGTCCAGTAAGATATAAATTAAAACCATGCTAGTAAAGTTGTATATCATGAAAAGGGAGAAAATTAAAAATAAAAAAGTAACAACAACAATAATAAACCCAACAAGATGAGTCCCATCAGAGCTATATAAAAATGGGTTTAGTAGTTTCATTTATTCAATACTCTTTCCCTGAATGCCAACTATGTGCCAGGCATTATGCTACAGTTTGGGAATAAAAATGAAAAGATTTATTCACAAAAATCTATGTAAGAGATTTCCCAAATAATTGCACAAGTTTATGAATAAGACCAGAACTTGAATATGTAGTTTTCTGTCTTTGAAGTCCATGTTTTCCCTATAATTCCAAGTAGCAGGCACTGTACATTTCCAGCTCCAATCCTCTGGCATCTCTTTTCCTGACTGTGTACTCAACTCCTTGCTTCTTCATGTTATAGCACTAAATGCTTTTTCCCAACTCTTCACCGAGTTCTCCTCTGGACATTGTACTTTGCTCCCAGTAGAAAAGGCACTCTCAAAACTTTTTGTTCTTGGTTTTTTTTTTTTTTTTTTTTTTTATAGAGGCGTGCTTTATTTATTTGTTTGTTTGTTTGTTTTGTTTATACATGCACTGGGTACAGTCAGAAGCGCGGGAGGGTGAGAGAATTCACCAGAGCCAGAGCGGGAAGCAGAGCAGGCAGAAGGACCGAAGGACACTGCTGAGGGGAGCAGCGGGCGGCAGGAGAGGTCTGCGCGCCATGTGGGACCCTCCTTCGGTGGCCGGGGAGCAGCCGGGGATCGAACCGGCGCTGCGGAGGCCGCGCGCAGCTTCGCAACCCAGCGCTCAACCGCTGCGCCACCGGGGAGGCCCTTGTTCTTGGTTTTTTAATGGAAGCTTTATTACTCAGAAATGATTGATAAAATGACAGGCCCTTGGCAACTGAACTCAATCCCTAGTCCTTCTCCCCTCTCCTAAGGTCTGGGGTAGGGGAAATCACAGGGTTTGTTCTTCTGGAAAACAGCCTTTGTCCTTAGGTGCTTCCAAGAGTGTCACCTCATTAACATAACAAGAAACTCCTTTATCACTGTAACCAATTAGAAGATTATAAGTCTTTTTCAGCAGCTGTGAGCCAGGAACCATGGATGAACAGATGCATACAAGAAATACACTTTCATCATTTGAATGACCAAATATATGTTTCTTATAAGTCACAACATCACAGGTGTCATATGTGAGACCAGTCACTGATCCTACAGACCAGTGAGTGAACATAGCTAGGTGACCAAAAACCAAAGCCTCCTCCCTATGGGGTGGGCGGGGAAAGACCAGAAATGTAACAGTGTAATCAAGTATCCTGAGTCTGAATTCGAATAACCCCGGAGTTCTAGAAGGTACAAGGAATGGGGATGCTAAGCAACCTTGACCTACATGCTAGATTTTGATTTTAAAAGAAAAAAGAATAAAGCACCATAGTTGTCTATTTTCCCTATAAGAACATCTTGGTTTTCAGTGTGCCTAATGGCACCTGTACAGGTGTTCAGGGTTGTTTAATCAGGTGGAGTGCAGCAGGGTCTCTCAAGTTGTGATACTGACTAGTCTCCAAAAGGAAGAAAAAAAATCTCAACCTACTGAGATTCGAGAGGTTTTTGCAAAGGGAAGTTCAGGAATGTGCTACAGAGTAAAAAAGGGGGAAATATCTCCTGTGGGTATTTACAAGGTTGTTCTAAAAAATCACATGTGGTCCTATACTTGAAAGCAATTCTGGAAACAAGGCTCATTCTTAATAAAATTATTTTACAAATAATTAAAAAAGGAAAGCATTTATCATGTAGGGGGATCTCAAAAATGTTGGCAAATTGCAAGACCAATATGGCCTTTACACAAACTCCTCCAGGAAATAAAGAGTTTTGCCCTAACACTGTTTATTGAGCACTTATTATGCAGCAGTTAATGTGAGGTACTATAAGTGCTCATCCATGTTCTGTATTACTCTCCCTGTATTCACAGTAAGACATATTCCCAGTCAACCTGTAGTTGAGGGTCATGTGACTACTACTGCCAGAAGCAATATTTGTCATTTCCAGGCCAAGTCACTTGAAATATAGGTTGCTATATCCATTTTCTTTCTTCCTGTCAGTAACAAACATGGAGCATCCATGTTGAGATGTAACACTACAAGATGAAAGCAGCCTGGGTCTCTGAGTCACCAGCAACCAAGATCCCCTTCTAAATCACATCAAATTTTATATGCACAAAAAAAAGTTTATATGCACAAGAAATATTTTTGTTGTACTAAGCTATTCAGATTTTAGGTTTTATGTTTTGCATCAGTTAGTAGTTACTTTACCTAATAAACACTATTTAAGTTGTTAAGCTTATTTAAATATTTAATAACAAAACTAATAGTACATATTTTGCTGCAAATATTTCTAATATACATAATTTAATCCCATCCCTTTACAATATTCCTCCAAAATTAAGCTTTTTCTCCACAAATAATTACAATAACAATGATGGTGTGTGTTAGAGATAATATTAAACTTTTAATACATAGGGTGCTATAAAATATATTGATTTTTTAACATATGGGTAATGATATATACTTATTGTTCTCCCGCTCACCTTTGTCACCTAACAAAAAGAAAACAGCATCAATCCACCTCATTATTATAACTATTCCCTAGGACTCTAAGGTATGTATGTTCCATAGTTAACTGCTCTCCCCCAAATAGACATAGGAGTTATCCATCAGTTTCTACAGTTCAAAGGACTGAAATCAACACTTGTAGATCTTATTTCTTGAGTAAATATATACAGAAAATAGATAGCAAAGCAGCAATTGGGATAAAGAGGGTATGAAAATTGCAGATTTTTATAAATGTTGCCAAAATATCTAGCAAATCTACAATTCATATTCTTACAAATTAACATGTAAACACCCTACACACTCACATTTTGCTTTGTTCAATCATTTAGCTTTGATCAAACATATATATTAAAACTTAATGTCTCACAATTACATGAATTATACTTCCTTGTTTTCTAATTTGGCTGGGATGCAAATTAATCTCACTCCCATATAAAGCTCAATTTCTGCAGTTGCGTTCGGACTGACAGGGTTCCTTCATATGTGCTTTGAAATTTTGATGTCACCAGCATAGTTATTTTATGTTAAGAAGGAAAGGACTGATTAGAGTGACCGGGTGCCAGAGATTGGGGCCAGATAGGACACTCTCAGCCAGTGAGGGGCCTGAAGAGGATGTCAGAGGAGAGCTATTTCCAGAGTGCATAAAGAGAGATCACAGCAAACTAAATCCCAAGAGTTTAGATCAGCTGGCAGCCAGAGATCTTAATCCAGAGATCAGAATTGTGTGAGAAAATGATCAGAAAGAGAGAAGATGGATGATTAGAGTGAGGAATCCAAGATCTACATGAATAGGCTTGGAGATTTTTTGACATCTACCAACCAAAAATTGAGTGATCTGAATGGACAGGTCTACTGGCTGAAAGAACCTGGAGCATGTCTAACATCCCACCCTACCTTAGATGCCTCCCCACACAATGTACAGCTGACTCTTCTACAGACTCTTCTACTCTTCTACATCTAATGGCATTATTGGTGGATTCCGCTAGAACATTTCTTGACAACCATGGGAGTTCAGGTTGCTCTTGCCCATGTACACTGGAAATGGCTATTTCTTATGTACAGTGGACCCCCTCCACTGAGGCTGGGGCTGTGTAAATGGGAAGGATTAGTGGAAGATGACACTGTTGAGAAAGGTCAGGAGTAGTACAGTGAGAATTAAAAGGGTGTATACAAATGCAAGGAGGGGAAAACCAGAAGGAGGTGCCTTAGGGGCTAATGAGTTCAGGGACTGCTGGTAAAGGACAAACACTGAGTTAACAAAACTAAAGAAAATGGCAAGGCACTAAATGCAGCCTGTGACTGTGAAAATGGTGTGGAGGTGACAGATTGGCGTTTTAGGAAGTTAGGAACATTACAGACAGTCTCTGTCTATAAAGACTGAGTTCTGAAGATTAGTTGATTAGGCAGAAGCTGTTCCTCTTGGCTGAGGTTGAGGAGAGAGGAGAAAGGAGGAAGAGCTGGTGGTGATCTGAGTTAGAGGTAAAGATGAGGAAGGGTGTGGTGGTTGAGGTCAGAGTGGGTCATGTAGATGGTAAGGTTCTGGCAGTGTGCAGGTGGAGATGTTGAGTGGGCAGGAGAGGGCATCCATCTGGGCTGCAGATTAGGACTGGCGACAGCAGGAGAAGTCACCGGAAGCCCTCGGAGAGGCAAAATCAAGTGGCTTGCCTATAATGACCTATATTCTGCCTTTTCCATTGTAAACACTTGGAAAACCAATGTTAGTCAAACTTAATAAACCCCTAGAAGAGTATCAAGTGAGAGAACACTCACCCGGAAATCCATCAATCACAGAAAATTTTCCTGTGTTTCTGTAGTTCAATTTTCTTACTGTGTAATTTATTTATATATATTTTACATCATTGTTAATTTTTATTTTACAATGTTTGCTTTCTTTTCTCAGGTGTAGACCCCATAGAATTTCCACCATCAGGTCACCCATGCACCATCACCATAGTCCCTTGTGCTTATCCCTCCCTCGTTTTGATCCCTCTCCCTCCCCTGCAGATTGTCTCTGATTTACAGTTGTCTGTTTAATTTGTTTTTTTTTATTGTTATTATTTTTCCCTAACCTTATTTGGTTCCCCTCTATTCCTCCTAGTGTTACGGAGCAGTCCCGATATAAAAATGGGTTGTCTGGCTGTGTGGGGGTGGAGTCCACAAAGCCTGTTATGAAATTAGCTTTAGGACATCCTTTTCCCCCAAACACTAGAAGTGAAGCCATACAATATTTTTCTTTTTCCTTTTGGCTTATCTCACTGGGCATAATTCCTTCTAGCTCCATCCATGTTGCTTTGAATGACATGACTTTATCTTTTATGACTGCTGAATAGTATTCCATTGTGTATATATGCCATATCTTCTTGACCAAGTCATCTATTTTGGGGCATTTGGAATGCTTACAGGTCTTACCTATAAAAAACAGTGCTGCAATAAACATAGGGATTTTTTTTTTAAACATGCCCTCACAGGAAAGAAATTTATTGATACTTCTAAATTTTCCTTCCCTCCTCTTCTTATCCAAAATAAAGCTTTGGCTGTGAATATAGATGCTGTCATATGGTCTTTTTCATTATTTATGTCCTCATAGTTTCACTTCCTTACATTTAAATATACACTCAGTTCAGTTCATTTTAACGTCAAATATAGAAAATTGCAGTGAATCTATGAATAAAAAGAGAAAACATAGGAGTATTTTTTAAGAGTATTTGCCTATGTGACAGTTACACTAACATGTACATGAGATTTTCAAATTCTGCCTTTTCAAATTTCAAATGGTTGCTATAATCTATTTTATTTGAATATATTTGAGCCTTGAAATGCCCAATACCAGTATGAATGTGACAAATTTAGTGAACATTCATTAAATGGGGGACAAGTCCTTTCACAACTTCTTGTGACATATGATTCTGTTCATTTACTATAAACCAGCAGATGAACAAGAGAAATATATGATTTTCTAAACTAGTACCAATGATATTAAAAAATAATAATGCACTTATTTGCTTAAGAGACATTCAGATTAGGGGTCAAGAATGAAGGATATAACTACTAGGATGTGCATGATGTAGTATACACACATTTATTTATAAGGATGTACACCTGAATCCTATATATGGGCTTCCCCGGTGGCGCAGAGTGTTGAGCACAGCGCTATGAAGCTGTCTGAAGCCTCTGCAGTGTGGGTTCGATCCCCGGCCAGCCAGGAATATTCCCACATGGAGCAGCAGACCTCTCCTGTTATGCCTGCTGCCCCCCTCAGCAGTGCTTTGTCTGTCAGCCTGTTCTGCTCCCCACTCTGTCTCTTATAAATACTCACCCTCCCACGCCTCTGGCCTGTATCCCAGCTATTGCAAAAATAAAAAATAAATCTTTAAAAAATAAATAAAAATAAAAAACCTATATAATGTTATAAACCAATGTTACTTCAATAAAAATTTTTAAAACAATAAGATGAAATAATCACAGCACAAGTTGCAATGGCCTTCTACAATGAATATCACCACTTCACCTCAAGTTGGAAGCAAATTTTCAAGTGCCAGGACCAAATCTACTGCAAATTTAAAAAAAAAAAAAAAAGAAAAGCTCCATTTACTGTAACAGAGATTATCAAAGATCAAACTGCCTCACCTATTCTTTTTCATTATAGTCACGGATGTATGTAATGACAAGACACAATACATTTTTCTTTTGTTTGTGAAATAGTTTCTTATGAAACAAAAGGCTTTCTTAAAAGGCTTAAAAGGCTCTTATGAGTACAGTCCTTTGCAGATGTGACTTCAGAAACAATAGCAAATATTTGCAAAAACCTCATCTTTTTTTATTTAAGAGTTAATAAATTAAAGTGGTTAAAGTTGACATAAAGCAAGCACAATTCTATGGAAAATATTGGCCCTACACCCTATATTCTGCATAATAAATCAAATAGCACGTGATGGCTTCTTATCGAAATTGCAGTAATAATGAAGTGACTCTTACTTCAGGATTTAGTCTTTGAACTGAGTTACTAAAGGATTTTGTTAGCATTTGGAATTGTTCAGTTCTCATTCAAAAATTCATTGGCTCTCTTTAACAAACACAGTTGAAAGAACCTTTAATTTATTTGAAGTACAGTTCTCATATTTTAATTTAAAAGAAAAAGGTCCAAAATTCGTGTTGACTTTCAAAATAAGCCACTGAGCAAAGTCTACTTAATTCTTGTTCATACTTTTCAATATTTCTCTAGCAATAGGATTATGTGCATTGAAAGAACAGTGTTTGTAAAGTACGCCATTGATTAAATGGACTTGTTGAATGTGTTATAGAAAGAACTGATGAAAGATATTTCCCTTTATGTGTCAAAGCTTTTTAAAATGCACAACATCACTTGCGAACAGGTAAAGAATTTCTGGCTTGAAGTGTATAATTATGGAATTTGTCAAGACTGTCATTTGGAATGGATTTCTTCACTTGAAGAAATCGACTTAGTAACAGGGGTATTACTAAGTATTCTTCCAGCAAGGAAACAAGAAGAGAACAGTGTCCGATGATAGTTCTCTTTTTTGGTCAATGGGAAACATTTAAAAATTGTTAAAAGATGCAGCCCTGAACAATGGAAAAGTGAGATAAGAAAGATGGTATTGTATGATTTTACAAAGCAAATTTGAAGAGCAGTTCTCAGTCCTGTTAATTATGCTAGCCCATGTTAAACACTCATAATTGTAATCTCATTAATTTATATTCAATGGACAAAATAATCAAATAAATCAAAGTAGCCACTGCGAAAGCTTTGCTACAATGTAAATGGTACAGAGAAAGGGCAGCAAATGATCTGATAAGGAAATTCTATAAAATAAGAAACTGTCCAAGAGAGATAACTTATCAGGGGAATATAACCTAAAAAATAGGTATATGATTAAGGTGACGACAACTTACTTCATATAAACAAAAAATAATGTGTAAGCATATCCTGATTTGTTTTTATTTCAATATGTGTATGCATAGAAAATATCATGTGATAAATTTTGTCTCTTCAAAATTCATTTATTGAAATTCTAATCCCTCAATATATCAGAATGTCACTGTATTTGGAGACAGGGTCATTAAAGAGGCAATTTAGATAAAATAAGATCATTAGAGTGGACCCTAATTCAGTGTATCTGGAAGAGATTAGGAAACCGATACAAAAAGGGAAGACCACGTGACAAAACAGGGAGAAGAAGGCCATCTACAAGTCAAGGAGAGGGGCCCAAGAGTTGACATCTTGATCTTGGACTTCTATCCTCCAAAATTGTAAGAAAATAGGGCCTCACCAGTGGCACAGCGGTTGAGTGCTGGGCTGCGAAGCTGCCCGCAGCCTTTGGAGCGCCGGTTCGATCCCTGGCCACCGGGTGAGGGTCCCACATGGCACGTAGACCTCTCCTGCAGTGCCCGCTGCTCCCCTCAGCAGTGTACCTCGTCCGTCTGCCTGTTCTCCTCTCCACTCTGGCCCTGGTGAATTCTCTCACCCTCCGCACTTCTGACTGTACCCAGTGCTTGTATAAATAAATATATCTAAAAAAAAATTGTAAGAAAATAAATTTTGGTTATTTTAGTCATCTAGCTTAGCATATGGTACATTGTTTTAGTAGCCCTAGAAAACTAACACAGACAATTAACTAGGTGGCCTACATTTTTTTTTTTTTTTTTTTTGCTATATGTGGCAGTCCTGGGTAAGGGAGAATCATGGGTAAAGCTGTCTATAATCCACACACGAACAGCTAGGAATACTGCTGCCTGTATGAGAAATAAGTCGGCATCCTAAAAAGTGTTCTCAAATGTTTACGACAAATGATACTAATCTCACACACCTTTTTCCAGGGACAGGAGAAAGGAACTGTTCCCAACCAGTTTCATGCTTTCAGGCCCCTGATACAGAAGCCTGAAAAGTACAAGTAGATGAATTTTAGGCCAATCTCACTGCCCATTGTAGAACTATTTACTGTAGTCAAACTATGGAAACAAAAATGTTCCCCAAACAGATGAGTGGATCATGAAAATGTGGCATATATAATATATATATATATATATATATATATATATATATATATACACAATGGAATACTACTCAACTATCAAAAGATAAGCTTTTATCATTTGCAGTTCATCAATGGAACTGGAGGGGATAATGCTCAGCAAAATAAGTCAGAAGGAGGAACATAAATACAGGATGGCAGTCACTTATATGAGGAATATAGAGAGACCAAACCAAGGATCTGATAAAGACAAAGTCAGAAGTAACCCTAGAAACCTGACTGTGGAACTGAGGCTACCAGAGGGGAAGGGTGAGAATAAGGTGGGAAGGAGAGCAATGGACTAGGGTGGTAGACTACGGGTTTCTTGGTGGAGGGTGCAGTATGGTAAGAATACCTAATGGGGGGGCATCCTATAATTCTAATACTCAAGCAATGTAAACCAAAGTTATCAAAATTAAAAAAAAATGTACAGAGTTAAACAAAACTGTCATTATTCAAGAATGATATAACTACGTATGTGGATCATCCAACACAATCTGTGAAAATTGTATATGAAATAATGAGATTTCTGGATATGAAATCCTTCTAACAAAATCAATTGTATTTTTGCATATCAGGAAAACAGCTGAAATATGAAATTAAGAAATATCATCTACAAAAGCATTAAAAATGTCAAGTACCTTAGAATACATCTAACACAACATGTATATGACCTTTACAAAGACATTTTGTAGCTTTAATGAGTGAAATTCTTGGAAGACCTAAATACACTGGGAGTTTTATACTTTCATGACTTGAAAAGCACAACCACCACCTTACTATATGGTCTTCATCTCAAATTTATTGTATATTTAAATTTTAACATTACATGAGCTTTGGTTAGGTGTTACTGCCTCAAGTTTAAAGATAAAGAAACAATGGATCTATAAATTCAAGTAATTTGCCCAAGGTCATGCAGTAAGTAGCAAGGTCAGAACTTGAATATATTTATGTTGGTCTCTGAAATCCCTGGAAATGCCACAAGACCAGTGGAGTAGACACTGATAGTGGCCTGCCCAGGTATCCCCAGATACATCTTTCCAGCTTTGTAGACTGGAGTCTCATTGCTCATACAGAGTCAGATTTTATATTCCTCCTGTTTCCTTCAAACCCCAGAATATCCATGGTCTCCTTCCCAGTATAGTAATTTTACATTCCTGCACCCAGTCCCAGAATGGTCCACAGCCAAAGACAGACCAGCTTCTCTGCCTCAAAGGCAAAACACTTCTGAGGCATACATTGTGCTCCAGAGCTCCTCTAGGGTCAGTCTGAGTCTGAAATTCCACCTGAAATTATATTCTTGCTTGGCCTCTTCCCCTTTTTGATCCCACTTCCTTTCCTTTAACATATTTTCCTGGGAAGCAAATCCTTAATGAAACACTTGCATCTCAAACTGATGTATGTGGTAGCACATTACCTTCTAAATCTACATTGCAAATGCATTCACTTCAAAATCATAATCTAGTGATAGATAGTAGCCCCCAAACCAAGTCAATGTGCTCATTACACAGACTTTATAATATATATTATGAATAGGGGATTAGCAAAAATATTTCAGGTAATTAACTAATTGGACTAATGTTCATATATTCCTTTTAGTGAGCTATATCAAGTAATTTAGTTTTCTCCTTTGATAAATGAGTGTACAGGATCAGATATTCTCTAAGGCAGGAGATCTCAAAGGGGGTGGTAGGAGGATTTTATCCCCAGAGGACATTTGGTAAAATCTGAGGACATCTAGAGAAGACTCATCCCTTGCGCCAGGAGCCAAGAGGCCAGGGTTCAGCAACAGTGTGCAGCCAGTATTTAAAACACAGAGTGGGGCCTCCCTGGTGGCACAAGGGCTTAAGCACCACACTATGAAACAATCTGCAGTCTCTGCAGCATGAGTTCGATCCCTGGCCAGCCAGGGAGCAACCCACATGGCGCAGCAGACCTCTCCTGCCTTGCCCGCTGCTCCCTTCAGCTGTGTCTTTGTTTCGTCTGCCTGTTCTGTTCCCTACTCTGTCTCTGGTGAATCCTCTCACCCTCCCACATCTCTGGCCTGTACCTCAGCTCTTGTATGCATAAATAAATCTTTAAAAAATAAATAAATAAAACACAGAGTGAAGTATCCTCGAGGAGGCAGGCAGGCCAGGAACCAACTGTGAGCTGTGTTGAGTGGCCAAAATCAAAGAAAAAAGGACTGAAATAAAAGAAAAGAACCCGGAGGATGGAAATATTTTTTGATAGAAAATATAGTTTTCAATTAAAAGACATAGAGAAGATTGCACCCAAAGAGAAAGGCATTACTGCTTTGTCAGTTCAAGAAATCTTTCAGAAGGAAAAAGATAAATACCGGGTGGTCTCACTTATATGTCGAATAAAGAAAAACCAAACAAAAGGTCAAGAAATAGTCAAAACTAGCAGCTGGCCATTATATCTGAGGCATACAGCAAAGGAGGGGTGGAGGGAAGGGGGGCAAAACAGGGGACGGATGAACACAAGGGAATGTGGTGATGGTTCATGGTTCATGGGTGATAAGGCGGCAGGAGAACTATGGGGAGACAACAACGATGAAAGAAAAAAAAATAATTTAAAAAAAGAAATCCTTCAGAGGTTGGTTGGTATGGTATGATTGTGAGAGAATTGGAATATCTGATTATTATTGGGCTTTTCCAAGTAAAACTCTTCATGTACAGAAATTAAGTTGCATGTTCTAGACTCAGTTATCTTAGGGAAACCAAAAGCATGCAAACCTAAGGAAAAAACTAAAGTTGGCCAATGTGAGATTGAAGTGTGAATCATGCCAGCAAAAGAGCTTTCATCACTTCCAGACCAAATGGAAGAACCAAAGGCAGAAGTGCTCAAGTACCAAGAATGTGACCTATAAGTTGTGGAAGAAATAAGTCAAGAAAATGAAGTAGGCAAGAAAGCTGCTAACTGATGGACTGTTAACAAATATTTGCAATATAATTTGGGGCCAAAAGAAAAACTGGATTTGAAGGGGAAAAAATCTGCTAAAAATTTTGGAATTCCTGATGACTGATTACATAGACTGCCATGTTCAATATTGGTGATGGATCTATCTGCTAGTTAATATGAAATTTATTTTTTATATCATCCAACTAAGTATAACAAATTTTCATTTACCTATAACTGTGTTGATCATTTTATTAGTTTTAAAGAAGTATAAAAATATCTGGGAACACCTCAAGGTATCATAACAATGGAGGAGGGTTTTTTCTGCTTCTAGTGGGTAGAGACAAAGGATGTGACTGAACCACTCACAATGCCAAGCACAGCCTCCTAAAAACAAAAATCATCCTGTCCCAAACATAACAGTATTGAGAACGAGAGGTCTTGATCTAAAGTTCCATCTCTCTCTAAAATTCAGTGAACTATTAATTCTTAGTTATAGCTCATCATTTTAATGTATTTTAATCAATGAGTTTTAATTATATGTGAAACCAGTCAATTCAGTCAAGTGGTTTAGTATGATCCAGTTAGTTACTGGTCAGTTTAAAAGCAGTTGATAATCTGTTAAGGTTAGACTACTTTTGCTGGGACATATAGACTCTGCAACTTGACATTCAATGACCTGCTTGCTGCTCTAGAAAAATAACTTCTTAAAAAAATTAAAACAGAGTATAGAAATTACCTAGCAAAAGCAAATATTTCTTTAATGCAAAGTGGCATGGGCAAATTAAATACAACATGTAACATGCCATATTGACACACAATGATAAAAGACAGTTAAATTAAAACAGCTATATGAACAGTATGCACTTTTGACTTTTTATCTTATTCTTTGTAACAAAGAGAAACTAATTTAATACTCTCAATTTATTCTTTTTAATAGAGCAAGTTTCCACTGGCAGTTGCCATGTTATAGTTTTATAAGACAATGAACACATTAGAAGTACTGTGATTAGAAGTTCATGTTTATATTTTCCAGAAAAGCTCTTATTTCAATTTTTTACTTAGCATATATCATAGTCATTTTGAATTGCATGTGTTCAATGTCCCTTTAAAATACCCAAAGTAATGCTACACTCTTTACTTCTATATTCTATTCATTTTAAACCTTAATTGCTTTATAATGAAGCATAATATAGAGCCAAATATGGGAACAAATGAAGAAAGTATTAAAATCCCATGTGGAATTAATGCCATGTACTGTACAAAGAATCTCTTACTATGAAACCCTTATCTTGCAAAAAATCGAGAAACATATGGAAGGACAAACTATTTTGGATTAATCACAAAGTACATGAGCGTGGACAAAGAAAAATGAAGTTAAGTCACAAAAGCTGGAATCCAAAAGTAGAAACTTGGTGTTGGAGACTTAATTTACTTTTGTTTCCAGAATCAAAAAAGGAAAAGGAATGTAAACAAAGTACAAAAAGTCTAGAGGGCTGTTAAATGATTCCATGGTAAATGGATTAGATTAAGAAATACAACGTAGCAATGATATAACAAGACTTTAAGGGGCAGATATAAAACCCTTCATTGGTCCTGTGTTCAATACTGGAGGAGGAAATCAAACTAGCGTATCATGCTTTGTGTGTTTTTCTCAATCTGCTACTTGATATTTTATCATCAAATATCTTTATGTTCAACAGGATTTTGTGATCTGCAGCTTGAAGATCAAGAATTGGAAATGCAGAGGCAAGACAGAATGATAGAATATAGTAGTGCTATGGTCTGAAAGTTTGCATTCATCACCAAATTCTTATGTTGAAATTCTAATGCCTGATGTGATGATAATAAGAGGTGGATACTTTGGGAGGTAATTAGGACATGAGGGAGGAACCCTCATAAATGGAATTAGTGCCTTACAAAAGAAACCACATAAAGGTCCATAGTCTATTTCCCCGTGTCAGTATATATCAACCCAGTGAGTGTCTTCTCTGAACCATGCCAGCCAATTGATCTTGAACATCCCAGCCGCTAGAATTGTGAGTAGATCTGCCTGTTCTGCTCCCCACTCTGTCTCTGGTGAATCCTGTCACCCCCTGCATCTCAGCTTCCAACCCAGCTCTTGTATACATAATAAATCTTTAAAAAAGGGGTGAATTAAGATATAAAAATAAATCTAACTACCCAAACAGTGCTGTCTATATAAGATCCAAATTTCAAGAAAAAATAGAGAACAGAATAATATTTAACTGGGCCATTACTGAATAATATGAATGTTTATATACAATATTTCACTTAATCAAGTCCATTCTCATGTTTAATCAAGTCTGTTTACAACTGCTTGCCCAGAAATCTCTCTGCATTGGTAAGTATCACATTAAAAATATTTTCCAAATGAGCAGTAACTCATGTCACTAGGAATGTCAGAATGAGAAAATGTCAGATGAGAGATCTGTGTCTGAGCACTGGGGTCCGAATAGGAAGACATTATGTTTTTTCTTGATATCTTAGCTTCACATTCTTTTTTCTTTTTTTTTAATAGAGGCATATTTTTATTTATTTGTTTGTTTGTTTGTTCGTTTATACATGCACTGGGTACAGTCAGAAGCGCGGGAGGGTGAGAGAATTCACCAGAGCCAGAGCAGGGAGCAGAGCAGGCAGAAGGACGGAAGTACACTGCTGAGGGGAGCAGCGGGCGGCAGGAGAGGTCTGCACGCCATGTGGGACCCTCCTCGGGTGGCCGGGGAGCAGCCAGGGATCGAACTGGTGCTGCAGAGGCCGCGGGCAGCTTCGCAACCCAGTGCTCAACTGCTGCGCCACCGGGGAGGCCCTAGCTTCACTTTCTTATGTTTTTTTTTTTTTTCCTCCTTAATACTTTTCTATCTCATTGATCTTCCTTTTATAGAACAGAGAAAGATAAAATATATGCTATTTATACCTTTTGATAAAATGACTACAGTGAGAAGTTTCAAAGTTTTCTACTCAGATTTAACATTTTGAGACATTTATATCTGACTATTCAGGAGAGAACAAGAAGAGAAAAGGAAATATCAAGTAGGGCCTAAGACCTTAAATATTTAATGTGAGAAGATTAAATTGCACTTAATTTCAGATAGTATTTTCCACACTGAAAGTTATAGGTGTCAGAGAAGAAGAAACACTGGTAATACAATTTAGGTAACCTATACTAAACAGGTTACTTGTATGGCTCACATATGCAATTTTACATATGTGTCAAGTGAAGTTGTGCACATTTTCTTGGATCACAGCATTTTATATTAAGTGATCAAAATAATTTAAATTTGGATTCAGAAGTAAATGGTTTCAGTTTCTAGTTTTACTATCGCTGCTATGTATCTTTGAATATGCCCATGACTCAGTTTGTTCATCTGAGAAATGAGAGTAATAAAAGTGCTTATTTGTCCTGGTTGTGGTAAAGGTGAGAACTAACATAATTTTCCTAATACAGAGTAAAAATACAGGAAGCGGGTTTTAAGCAGTCTTACTTCACAGTCATTTATTTGTTTCTGGATAAAAAATGTGCCAATTGAGCAGAACTAGAAATAGAAATATCCCCCTTAAAACTTCCTAGCTATGCAGTTCTGCTAGCACATGGAACTCCACCTGTTCTTAGGTCAATTTACCTGCACCCAGTAAGTGCTGAACCCTGAAAATGCTTTGAGGAACATGTTTTCTTCTCTTTAGTGCCAGGAAACAACTTCCTTTATGTGAAGTTACCAGATGTCAGGTAGTGTTACCCTGCCCATGTTTATGGTTAGTAGAATGAAAATTTTAGGTTTTAATTTTCTTGAATATAGGCAAGACTATCAAAATGAGTTGGAGTTTAAAAATACTAAGGCATTCATTTTAGCCAACTTGATGAAAAGTATATATATAATCTCTGTGTGTGTGTGTGTGTGTGTGTGTTTATGCTTCCCATCCTTGCTGAATATAAAGTCGATAGACAAGAAAAATCCTTTTAAACTTTACAGATAAAAGCTTTTATTTGCTCAAAGCCAGAAAAATACCCCATAAGAATATGTAACTGATTCTTAATCATTTTTTGAAATTCTTTTGTATAAACAGCTGCCAACAATAAATGATATGTTGATAGATCTTTATAGACTAATATTTATATTACTTGCATGTGTTCAACCATGGACTGTGAGGAAATGGAAAGATAAACATCCTACTGCCCTCAAAACTTATAAAAGAACCGATTATTACAAGTCAATAGAGACAAGTCTATTTTAGCAGCAGGAAACTATAAAATCTTACCTATTTAAAGATACAAAATTTGAGAAACTTTAAAGGAAATTGCCCTTTCCTGATTGTCAGTAGAAATTCACCAACCTATGGGGACTCAGTTCAATCGCACACTAGCTTGTGTTTTAAATTCTTTGTTTATACTGTATAAAAAGCCTGTTTCACAAGGAGTACTTTTTGACTTTTTCCCAAACCCAACCTCTATGGACTTTCTTTGCATTTTTGGAGCTTGAAAGGTACAGAACAGCCAGTCCACCTCTTTCTTCCTACAAAACAGTATTCAGAGTACATTTCACCAGGGATTTCACTCTGAAACATTCACACCTCCTAAACCATCATTACCTAACATTCAGACTAGCCTGAACACTGTCACACTACTGTCAGTTCTGCACAATGTTGCTATTAATATACCCCTTATATTCTACTGCATTCTCTGTGGCTATAATGTATTCATCTGCCTATATATCTGTGGTAATAACACTGCAGGTTTATTGCCCTGGGTACAAAATTCGGATCTTGGTCGAGTCATTGTTCTAGCTTCTTGGGCAGGGGATAACACTGGAAATATCTATGATAAATCAATTATGAAGATTGATATGACTGAATGGAAACATAGTCATGCATCGCTTAATGACTTCAGCCAAAATGGGCTACCCATATCACAGCAGTGCCCACAGGCCATACCATACAGCCGAGGTTTAGAGGAGGCAATCCCATCTAGGTATATGCATTTACAATTGATGATGTTCACACAAAGACAAATCGTCCAATGATGCATTTCTCAGCACATATCCCACTTGTTAAGCAACACATGGTTAGACAAATGAGGTCTAAATTAAAAAGTCATATGAATGGATAAGCTGGACTTCACTAAAATTAAAAACTTCTGCTCTATAAAAAAAAATCAAGAGAATTAAAAGAGAAACTACACATGGAGAGAAGATATTTACAAAAGAGCCATCTGATTAAGGGCTGTTACCCCAAATTAGAAAAAACCCACAAGACTCAACAAGAAAAAAAAATTAAAAAATAGGTCAAAGACCTCAGTGGACACCAATGAAGATATACAGATGGCAAATAAGCATATGAAAGATGCTCCTCATTATATGTCATCAGGAAAATGCAAATTAAACAACGATAGATACCACCACACAAGTACTACAATGGCCAAAATATAAAACACAAACAACATCAAGTGCTGGCCACACAGTTCCAAACACTGTACCTTCCTCTCAATTTTATTGTAAACATTACACAGTCGTTTAAAAAATCTCAAAAAAAATTGGGCCTCCCTGGTGGCGCAGCAGTTCAGCTCTGGGTTGCAAGCTGCCCGCAGCCTCTGCAGCGCAGGTTCGATCCCCGGCTGTTCCCCGGCCACTGGAAGAGGGTCCCACATGGCACGCAGACCTCTCCTGCCGCC